>NW_005356635.1:4009813-4021802 GCF_000412655.1 Myotis brandtii
AAGCAGGTATCAGGGGTTTATTTACCTTCTATAATTGAAACTTTGTTGCTTTGAGTGTAGCTCAGAGCAGGCCGCGGCAGGCTGGCTTCCTCCATCACTGGAGCAAGTAAGCCTCCTGCGCGCTCCAGCTCCGTGGCTGCCGCTGCCATCTTGGTTGGGTTAATTTGCATATAGTCCCTCTGATTGGCTGGTGGGCGTGGCTTAAGGCATAGCGAAAGTACGGTCAATTTGCATGTTTGTCTATTATTAGGTAAGATAGATGCATGGTGCACGGGTGGGGGCTGGCTGGTTTGTCCTGAAGGGTGTCCCGGATCAGAGGGGGGGGTCCCACTGGGGTGCCTGGCCAGCCTCGGTGAGGGGCTGATTACTGTTTTCAGGCTGGTCACACCCGTGGGCTGGAAGCAGGTATCTGGGATTTATTTATCTTCTATAATTGAAACTTTGTAGCCTTGAGTGGAGCTCAGTGCCAGCCAGGGCAGGTGGTAAGCTTCCTTCCTCCATCACCAGGGGCAACCCAAGCCTCCTGCTTGCTCCAGCTCCATGGCTGCCGCCATCTTTGTGACTGAATGAGGAAGTGATGGTTAATTTGCATATTACTTCTATTAGATAGGATATCAGCTTATTATTTTAGGTTAAAAGTAATATATAACTCATCTACATTATTAAAATAATTACAGCCCAGCCGGTATGGCTCAGTGGTTGAGCATAGACCTATGAACCAGCAGGTCATGGTTCAATTCCCGGTCAGCGCACATGCCTGGGTTGTGGGTTCGATCCCCAGTGGGGGGCATGCAGGAGGTTGCCAATCAATGATTCTCTCTCATCATTGATGTTTCTCTCTCTCTCTCTCCCTTCCTCTCTGAAATCAATAAAAATATATATTAAAAAATAAAAAGGAAAAATAAAATGGTAATTAAAGAAAGTACAGCAGATCCTCAAATAACCAAATAACACCATTTTGTTCAATGTCGTTTAAGTTACATTCATGACATGCCATAGGAGTTTAACTCTTGTTTATATCAACTAGTCTAGCCTAAAACTGGTTTCATATATGTCTTTTTGCTTCAAGTTTCAGAACCTATCATGGCATTTAATGAGGACTACTGTGTATATGAAGCTTATTTATTCCCTGTTGTGAACATTTCCTATGTGCCAGGCTCTCTCTGAGCCACTTGCAATGACACCTTATTTTATTTATTCCTCACTTCCACTTGAAGTTACAATCAGTGTGAGTTTAAGTCCAGTGTCTATTGCTCGGGCATTCATTTAGAGATGAGAAACCCCAGGCTGAGAAAGGGATAGAGGCTTGCCCAAGGCCATCAGCTAGGTGAGTGTCAGAGCCAGGCTTGTGATCCCAGATCTATGTACAGTCAAAGCCCACCTTCCACCCACGGTGCCATGCTGCCTGGCATTGTCATCCTTACTTGTTTTCTGATAAGTGGTAAACACAAAATGCCCATCCTTGGAATTACACTCTAAGTGCTTTTATAGTTTATCATATATATACTAGGAGCCCAGCACGCAATTCGAAATCTCGTGGCGCAGCGCGGCGCGGCCCACCCACCTGCAGCCCTGCCTTGACACCAGAACCTCTCCACACACAGCTCCAGCACGCCTGGCCCAGCCCCCAAACCCTCTGGCTTTCTCTGGCCACTTCAAGCTCTGACCTCAGTCCCTCCAGAGGCCTCAGGCTGGTCCCACCTTCTCTGGGTGCCTCCCCACTTCCACCCGTCTCTGGAGCAACACGGCAGCTCTGCCCCTCATGGCGCCAGAGGAGAGTGGAAGCCTATGCTGCGCTGTGCTCCTTCCTCTGGCAGGTGGGCCATGCGGCACTCAGAGTGCGAGCGATGGGTGGCAAAGGACTGGTGAGGGGGGCGCTATGGGCTCTCACCCCTGCCCTCCCCAGAACGGGATGGTCCCGCCTCCTCCAGGCCCTCCCCACTTCCGCCCCATCTCCAGAGCAACGCCCCAGCTAATATGCTAATGACCTGGTCGTTACCGTTATGGCATATCGACCATTAGCATATTAGCTCTTTATTAATATCTTTATATGTAGATGCAGATTCACATTCCCTAATCTTTAATATCTATAGTGAATCTATAATATATCAAGTGAATAGCTCCTTAGTCTGTGACAAAATTGCAGAGGCTGCAAAAACACATGTCTTTCAGTCCCAATGTCACAGCCCAGTGGGTGAGATTTTTTTAATGGAGCTCTCATTAGATGACATGGCAAGCCCCCAGAGCCACCAGACTGGCAATGCCCACGGAACACAGCCAGGACTCACAGGACGAGGCTGTTTGGAAGCTTCCCGTCATTTTTCTAATTGAAGGTCCAGGTTTGAGTGTGAGGTTCCAATACCTGAGTGAGAACATAAAGCAGTTTGAGTCTAACACCATCTGGAAAGCCTTAGGAGGTTCACATTATCTTCACACCTGCCACTGAGAAGAAAAACCAACGCTGATTTCAGAAGGGACTGAAGCCAGTCAGGTCTCCTGGAACGACTCCCCAGCAGCCTGGCAGAGCGCAGCCCCTCCCTGCTGTAGCTCTTCCCTCGTTACATTTTCCCTTTAAAGAGACTGATTAAACTCCAACCATAAAAGTACCAAATGGAGCTGCCCCTGTGCACTCTGCCCCTGAGTTGCTGAGAAAGTGTCTTGCACACACAACAGCACAGTGCACACACTCACGGAAGGTACATCGACTCTGTTCCAGGTGGCAGAGACGAGAGCCAGGCCTTTAACAGTTATGCATGTGAGTCATCCCCAGGAATCAGCAAAGAAAGGGCAAGGTTTCTGACCCCTTTCTCTTGTTCAGATTATCATACTGGGGCCTTGGGACTTACGATATCAAGCTCATTATGCAAAGGGACATTCTATGTGCCATTGTTCTAGAGGGCATGAAAACAGAATTACAGAGACTCAATTCTTGCCCTCTAATGTTAGAATCTGTCCATCCTTTCTCTTGTTCTTGTAATTTGACATTGGCTTAAACAATACATGTTATAAAGGCTTGGTTGCTGCATGTAATGTTGAACCTACTGGGCTTATTACACAATGAGTAAACTTAAGAAGGAAGGTATTTTATTTATAGCACCACTGTATCACAATTTAATTTCCTCTTTACCATGGCAACAAAGCAGCATGTACCAATTCTGCACTGGTGGAATCTCACCAGTAAAACATATTTAGAATCCTGCTTTGGGGGGAAGGGTAGCTGATAAACTACCTAAAAGCAATACAAATTCTTGACTAAAAATTCCAGTCAGACAGATTATGTGATCTGCCAAGAAAAGAAGGGGGTGGAATACCTGGCTGGATTCAGCCGGGGGGAGGGAGTGCTTTGTTGTGTTTTTGCAGACCTCACTGAAAGCCAGGTGTTTCTCAGTGTAATCGGGAGGCTCGCCTCTTTGAGTTAATACCCAAAGTACCATGACAGCCACACGTGGCATTTTCCTTCTCACCAGCATCTCCCAAGGCAAGCAAGGCTCTGCCTGCTCAGCGTGGGGTCCCTGTCTGATCACGTGGGGGTTGGAGATTGTTGCATTTATAACTCTACGGCTGACCCTTGAACAACATGGGTTTGAACTCCATCATCCACTTATGCGTGGATATTTTTCAACAAATATCTGTACTGCTTTTGATCAGCAGTTAGGAGTCTGGATGTGGAGGGCCAAGCATGTGCACTGGTCCACCATTTTATACAGGGGGCTCAGCATCAGCTAGTTCTGGCATCCCTGGGGGTCCTGAAACCAACCCCATCCCCCGCTGATACTGAGGGACAACTTCAGTTTTGAGGGAGTTAAAAGTTATACACAGATTTTCCAAGGGTCAGCGCTACTATCCCCTCACTGCGTTGTTCAAGGGTCAACCATCCTTCTTTTTCGTCCTACTCTAATAAAATCTTGAATAGCTTCGAGTCGAGGAAAGAAAACTGCCTGCTGCATAAAGTGACACTAGTGTGGTGTCAGCTCCTTGCAGAGCATGTTATCTGAGTGCCAGCTGAATTTTCCTACCTCACAAAGATTCTGTCAAGCAATATCATATGTGTCTACAACAGCCGTGGGCAAACTATGGCCCGCGGGCTGGATCCGGCCAGTTTGAAATGAATAAAACTAAAAAAAAAAAAAGACTGTACCCTTTTATGTAATAATGTTTACTTTGAATTTATATTAGTTCACACAAACACTCCATCCATGCTTTTGTTCCGGCCCTCCGGTCCAGTTTAAGAACCCATTGTGGCCCTCGAGTCAAAAAGTTTGCCCACCCCTGGTCTACAATCTATTACATCAACCAGACATACTTCACAGGATCACTCATTGGCTTGAAATCAGCCAGAATGTGCACCTGAAGTCCCACGTGAGTGGCATTTTACTGGTATTATGAACAGCCCTCGATTCCTAATTAGTTTATCCATGTTTTCCAATCCTAAGAATTCCATGTCCTCTGGATCCTAGATTATATGTAACATTAGTATAGAAGGTGCCGTTGCAAGGAGGCCTAAGAAAGAAAGTGCTTAAGTTATAGCTAATGAATGGCTACAATGTTATTTGGAACTTTGGGGTCGATCTGGAAGGTTACTTCATGTAGCTGCTTCAATGACACATCCTTATCGGTTTATTTCCAGCCAGTGGGGAACTTGCCCCATGTTTGATATGGGAGTTGCTCCTGTTATATGCAGCACCGAGGGGCCAACTGGAGTGTGAAGAGATGAGCAAACCCTGCACCCACTATGAGTAGGTCCAGATTGGAGTGCTAGGCTTACAGCCTTTTAAAACTATCAATTAAAACTGAGGTCATTTCTTTCAAGTACAGTTATATAATTTTTCTGTGGTAGTGCCAAGTGAAAAGCTTGAAGACAAAAGCATCTCTGATTCACCCACACTGAAGAATTTAAAGAAAAACAAAGAGATTGGAATAGAACTATTGAGAAATCAAAATATCAAGTCATTAGCCTTTAATGCTTGGGTTTACAAAACGTGATAATTTTTCAAAGCTAGATTTTCCATAAGACAGAACTTGTTCCTGAATATACAGTACAACTCTGAGGACTGAGAAGGAAAGAGACAGAATCAGATCCTACCGTCATGGGAAGATATGCCAGGGCAGAGAGTCCCGTTGGTCTACCTGGCATCACGTGAACATGGTAGAGGTTTTTCCATGTAGCTCATGTTTCTCTCTCTAAGTAGGAAAGAATTGTTTTTTATGTTAATGAGTTTTAATGGCAATCTTTTTTTTTTAATTCTTTTTAAAAAAATATTATAATAAGTATTACAAAGGGTATTACATATGTGTCCTTCCCCCCGCCCCGCCCCTCTCTTTCTGAAAGTTCACTATTGGTGTATAGAAATGCCTCAGATTTCTTGGGGTTAATTTTGTATCCTGCTACATTGTTAATGGCAATCTTTTAAAAAACATTTGCTTCTCTGCCTCTTTAAACAAAATGGTAGCTATCATTAATAGAAATGTGCTACAATAGCATGATACCTTCAGGGACTACTGAAATGTGCTGGCCCCTTTTACTCTGGGCCCCAGAGTGATGCTTTTGTGAATCTGATCCACTCACTGTGAGAATTCAAGGCCGAATTGACAGTTGCCTGGAAAAAAACAGTTAGCAATGTGGTTATAGCAGTAAACTTACTATATATAATACCAAACTAGTACATTCAGCTCCAAATACATCTTCACAATTGATCTATGTGTTAACATACAGATATGTGTATATACATACTAGAGGCCTGGTGCATGGATTCATGCATCGGTAGGGTCCCTCAGCCTGGCCTGCGGGGATCAGCCGAAACCGGCTCTCCGACATCCCCTGAGGGGTCACAGTTTGTGAGAGGGTGGTTCTTGGGTGACACACCCTGGAATCGGGCTCCCTCCTCTCTGGGTCTGGGGTGCAGGTGAAGCAGATTCGGGGCCAACTGTGCCCCAGCAGCAACCTAACCCACGGCCGATTCCGCGAGGAATCGGGCACTCTCTTCTACTGGTTGGAGCATCTGCCCCCTGGTGGTCATTGCACGTCATAGCTAACAGGCGAATGGTCCAATGGTCAGATGGTCGCTTAGGCTTTTATATATATAGATGAGTGTGTGTGTGTGTGTGTGTGTGTGTTTGGGTTCACCTCATTTCCCAGAAGTTTTTTCTGTAGTCAAAATATTATGGCATCATCCTATACACCAAAAGGTGGTGGGTTCGACTATCCTATACAGTGGGGCCTTGACTTATGAGTTTAATTCGTCTGTGACAGAGCTCGTAACTCAAATTACTCGTATGTCAAATCTTAAAGTGAATGAGTGAGACATATGATGCTGGGCTGATGTTGTGGCGTTCACTGTGACGTTCGCTGCGCCAACTAGCGGTGGGGTATCCGAAGCTGGCTCGTAACCCAAATTTTAGCTCACAACTCAAAGCAAAAAATCGGCTGAGAGACGGCTCATATCTCGAAAAACTCGTTAGTCGGGACACTCGTAAGTCAAGGCCCCACTGTATAATAAAAGCCTAATATGCAAATCCACAGAACAGCAGAATGACTGGTGGAATGACTGGTCGCTATGACATGCACTGACCACCAGGGGGAAGATGCTCAATGCAGGAGCTGTCCCCAGCCCGCAGGCCCCAGGCCAGCCAAGGTGGGTGCCTATGCCCTCCCTTCCCCAATCGCCCTGCAGGTCGTCCCACAGATCAGCCCTAATCATCAGCCAGCCCTAATCATCGGCCAGGCCTAGGGACCCTACCCATGCACAAATTTTGTGCATAGGGCCACTAGTATATACTATATATATATATATATATAGAGAGAGAGAGAGAGAGAGAAAGAGAGAGAGAGAGAGAGATCCTCGGGTAGGATTCAAAAAGTATATTCTATATTTCTATATCCTAAATAATATTTTCCCCATATTCTAAATGGTTAATGTTGCTTGAAGTCTGACCACCTGCTGAATGCAGTCTGTCATACTTTCAGAACAGGAGTCATTACACTAGTTGGTAAAGACAAATGGGAGTTCTCTTGTTCCACCCTCCATCTATATTTCAGTTTATCTTTGTGCTCTCTACCTCACTTCAAAACCAGACTAAGGTGTTTCCACCTCCTCCATGAGGCCACCCTCAAACATCTATATATATAAAACCCTAACACACAAATAGACCAAAGGGAGGAACAACTGAACAACCGAACAGCCAGTCACTATGATGTGCGTTGACCACCAGGGGCACACGTGGAACATGGCAGGCATCGGCAGTAGGCGGCAGAGTGTGGAACATGGCAGGCATTGGCTATGGCAGGATGGTGGAGCAGGTGAGCAGGGGTGCCAGACCAAGGTGGGGCACCAATCGTGTCATCAGGGTAAGCCTCTGGTGGTTACTGAAAATTCTTTGCTCCTTCGCACCACAGTCCTGCCGGGCGCCCACACCTGCTGCCAGCGCCAGCCCTGCTCGCACCTGCTGCTGGTGCCCAGTGCTGGCCCCAATCACCCCTGAGGGCTTCTCTACCTCCCCCTACTCCTGAGGGGCAATTGGGCAGCAGCTGCTGCTCGCACCCACTGCTGGTGCCAGCCCCAATCACTTTTCACCATCAGTGTGTGGGAATGGTGGTGGTGGGAGCAGGGCTGTGGGCAGACAGGGGACCGGGGGCACAGAGGATGGGCCAAGACCCACCCCTGTGCCCATGGCAGATGCACAGCAATGTGCACAAGTTCGTGCACTGGGCCCCTAGGGTTTTTTTGTTTGTTTGTTTTTGTTTTTTAATATATTTTATTGATTTTCCACAGAGAGGAAGGGAGAGGGATAGAGAGTTAGAAACATCGATGAGAGAGAAACATCGATCAGCTGCCTCCTGCACACCCCCTACTGGGGATGTGCCCGCAACCAAGGTACATGCCCTTGACCGGAATTGAACGTGGGACCTTTCAGTCCGCAGGCCAATGCTCTATCCACGGAGCCAAACCGGTTACGGCGGGCCCCTAGTTTTAAAATAAAATCCATTGAGAGAAAAACAGCATGATTGGCAAAAGGCACCATTCATCAATGTAAATTCATTCACGAAGCTTCGTTTCCAGTCTTCCTCCTGCAGAGCCCTTCTTGGCTACCAGTGCAGCCAGGTGTCTCAGAGCTGCTTTTTTATTACGAGGCTGTATCAGCATCGGCCACAAAGTCGGCAAAAGCTATTTATTCATCTGCATGTGCTTCCTCCTCCCAGGTGGGCAGCATGCTGAAGACTCCCAAATTGCCCATTTGGCTGTGCAACATCAATGGAAGCTACAGTGTCCTTTTTAGCACAAACAGGCAGCTCCTAGCAGACTGGAAAGCGGAGCAGCGGTTTGATCTGCACTTGTATGGTGGGCAGCCTTTCCAGAAAAAGCCTGCCCGTCTTACAGTTGGTGAGCATTTCCGACTCCGTGGGCTGTGTGCTTTAATGGGCTCAAAGAGACATTTAACAGGTGTGGATATTCATGCTAAGTCTGCAAGCGAATGCTTAGGCTTGATATCTGAAAGGAAACCCTGCGTGAGCCCCATGGGCCTAAACCTCGCACTGTAACCTGGGAATTCTAAGCCAGCTGTAAGTAGAGCAGGGGCTTAGAAGAAGCACAGAGGCACAAATAACTTATAGGTTAGAGAAAAACAAAAGGTGGAGTCAAATTTCCAAAAAGCCTTCTCCAAGGTCGTTTGTCTTTGAGCCTGTGGCATTTCATGCCTGAGGAAAGAACCGCTAAAACAATTGGGAGGAGAGGGTTCCCACTGGCCAATGCTATCCCATGACCCAACATCAGATGCGCATCCAGTGACATAAATAACCAATCTGATGGTGCATTTCTGTTCAGATTAGTTCACAAAGCCTTTATGAGAGCCTACTAAGTGCCAGGCACTGTGCTAAACACCAGGAAAGCAAGAAGACTAAGGTACAGTCCTGCAAACATCAGGAGGTTCTAGTCCAATGGAACAAGCAGACAACCACATGGGTCACCTCACTGCAATTTCAACCATCTTTTTTTTAACTCATGAGGAAAAAGACTAACCTTAAGATGGCTTTAAACACTGACCCTTTGGACAAGGGAATAAAAGTGATGAGAATGGCGCCTGTCGATTTCATCTCTGACTCTTTGGGCATCACAGGCCTGTTATTAAGACTAAATCTGGAGAAGTATCTTAGTGACTGGCTTATCTGTGCAGCTACTGATTCTTTTTATTTAAATCTGAGAAATATATATTAACCAATTTAATTTAGTGGGGTATGGGCAATATGTTCCTTAAAATATATTATCATTTCTACTTTACTGTCTTCTTTGAGGAAAGCATCATTTTTTTATTAGCTCACATGCATGGCAAGCGTTCTGTTCTGGGCACTGTGTTGAAAGCTTTGCATACATTATCCCATTAAATTCTCCCAACAGTCACATGAGGTAGATACCATGATATCTATTTTTACATGGAGGAAACAGAGGTGGCCAATAGTTACTAATTGACTAAAGGAAGTTGAGAGATGTTCAGTGCCTTCTCAAATGTTGCATGAAACAAATCTGGCCCTTGAACCCAGTTCTTGATTACCTTACCAGAATCAAGAATCATTTTGCTCTTCACCCAAAATTTCACAGAAGCATTGAAGAGGTGATAGCACTCCACTTTTCCTGACAACATCCGGTGACCTACACCTTGCTCTAGGTGAGATCATGGTATTGCCACGTTCATTACATGACTTGTCAATATTCATGTTCCAAAATACAAAACAACCCAGTTTTTCTACGTACCATCCCCCTCTGCTTACTGGTTCTAGGAACACACACGCTGAGCCTGACTCCTGCTCACCCATCCTGTTTGCCTTCCTTCCTGGCTTCCTCTGGAATGGTGTGCATAGGCTGGGGTCTAAGTGCTGGCTGTTCCTCCCTCAGATACTCACTCTCATCACTGGGAAAGTGACCAACGTGAGGAGGAACATGGATCAGGAAGACGGTTTTCTCCAGTGGAGATGGCAATCAGAACCAAGTGGAGAGAAGCCACCATTAACTGGAATGGAACTGTTCCCTTTTTCTAAAGAGAAAGCCAGGATGTGCAATGAAGTGTCAGAATGATGGGATACAAAGATCAATTTGGGGGGAGATCATTTCACATCTACATTGCCCACAGAAAAACCCCATTATATTTTGGGACACTCTGTGCTAAGCCCTCTGCAGTTGTAGGAGAAACATGGGCCCTTACTGCAGGGTCTGGGAGCTGTATCCTCTATGCACATGTAGACTACTTCTTTTATTTTATTCAAAAGAAAAATGAAGTCTATTTCCTGCATGCTATTTCCAAATTGTCCTTTCTTGGTGTGATTCTGCCCGAGGATGACAGGGCGGGAGGCTAGCTTTCACTCGGGATGAAGTCATTGGGAATGCATCAAACTTTTAGTCCTGGCAAGAACTCAAGCTTCTCAAAGACCTCCCGGTGTGGAGAGCATGCCTTTCCAAGGTTACATTCCATGTGCCCACTTTAGCAAGTTCTTGTCATCAAAATAATAAATGGGCTTCTTCAGGCTTGATGTGGGTGCTATTCCTGGTGGGCTGGCGTGCATAGCAGTGAACTTGTGGGTGCAAATAGTCATGGCAAGCACACAGAAGGAGACAACCTTTCAGTGCTGTTTGTTTCTTTTCTTTATAAGCTGGGTATAGATACGTAGACAGACAAACAGAAAGAAATCTGGTTCCTAGATAAAATTAAATTATATATAAAAATAAAATCTCTCCTTATGTCATTTTTTGTCTCTGTTAAGCCCTCTGCAGCTGCTTTCAGTGCTTAGAGAAAACAACTCTTTTGAGAATCTGATCTTTCCCTGTCCTGTTGAATGCCTACATTTTTCCTGAAGAAATACACAGAGTAAGACATACTCTTTCTAAAGGAGCACATAGAAACCGCCTACACCTTTTCCTACCCCCCCCCCCCCCCCACTGGTCTGCCAACTCACACACAAGCCAAAGGTTAGTTTGTAAAGAACAACTTTTCTGCACATATTTTCCAAGTTAATTTGTTAATGCAATTTCATTTGGTTAAAAGAAAAATGTTTTAACGTAGGGAGCATGCGGAAAATGAAACTTCAAGGCGAGTAATAAATTATGTCAAAAGAGAAAGCCAATTTGGCGTGGATTGCTGATTACATCTGTATCATGGGTATTTTCATTCAGGATTTTAAATACATCGGGCAAATGAATGAGTCCCTACAGACCCCTGTCTCATTTGGTCTTAATTTAGCAATATTGTGTTTTCCCTGTGCAGCCTGTTTTTGTTTTAGGAACATGGAGTTATCTCTAACAAAATGTCCCTTTTGGAGTGGACTGCTGGAAAGCTATTGCCAAATGAGAACCCTAGCAAGTGCCCAGCCACTGATAAGAGATCTCACTACAAGCGTCTCACACAGCCAGGACATTCCTTTCTAGCAAGAATGGTCCAGCAAGGGGTCCATGACACTTACACCAGTCACAGCTCACCCTCTAGGACTGAGCACAGGACCCTTGGTTCCTGTAGAAGGAAGGGCAGGGTGATGGTCGTGTAGACCCCAGCCTAGCAGTGTTACTTCTTACAAAAGGCATTTTTAATTGACCTAGTTTCTGAATTTATTTTCTGTTCCTAGTATATTTTGTCTTTGAATTTTAATTTATTTATAATATATATTATTTTTCCATATTTTATAGGTTGTTGTACTCTATCTTAAATTGTTCTTGGAACAAATCTTTAAGTAAAATAATACAGCAAAGATTAAGTATCTATGTTTTGTACATAAAGGTATAATAATTTCTATATATAAAAGTATTAATAACTTTATATGTCAATGTTCAGTGAAAATAAGTTTTTATTTTATCTTATAAACAGGGCACCCAGTAATAATTGAAATGTTTTTAAGGTAAAAAGTTATTTATTTATTTATTTATTTATTTATTTAAATTAAATCTTTATTGTTCAGATTACATTTGTTCCTCTTTTTTTTCCCCCCATAACTCCCCTCCTCCCAGTTCCCGCC
>NW_005356635.1:4024085-4026050 GCF_000412655.1 Myotis brandtii
GTGTGCTTTTCTCTTTCCTTCTAGTTGTAGAATTTCCACTCAGCCAGCCTTCCTGTGGTTCTGGATGATGTCCGTTTTGTCTTTTAGTTGTATTTTTTAAAAATATATTTTATTGATTTTCCACAGAGAGGAAGGGAGAGGGACAGAGAGTTAGAAGCATCGATGAGAGAGAAACATCGATCAGCTGCCTCCTGCACACCCCCCACTGGGGATGCGCCCGCAACCAAGGCACATGCCCTTGACTGGAATTGAACCTGGGATCCTTCAGTCCGCAGGCCAACGCACCATCCACTGAGCCAAACTGGTTAGGGCTTAGTTGTATTTTTGAAGTGATTGTGCGCAGCAGCAATTTCAGGTGTTTACCTATGCCGCCATCTTGGATTCTCCCGGTAATAAATTATTTAAAAGTAGGTAGAAATTTCCTGGAACCATCAGTTTACCTTTGAACTTTCTGTGTTTTGAGAAAAATGACTAATTGTCCTTTCAGCTTCTCAAACATGGAGCAGGCGAAAGCCATTTGCTTGAAGACGAGGATCATGATTTTTCTGAATAGTTACCTAAACTGACTGTGTCTTTAGTGGGACTGAGCCCTGAAGGAGATGGCAAACGCTTTTCTTTTTCTCAATATTGAGTTGGACTGGAATGTCCCTCAAAATCATTGTTTGTTCTTAAAGAAGATGCATGTAACATTTTTCCAAATGTGCAGGCCTGCGATCCTCTTCACCTAGCACTGGCTGGTTTGGCTTCGTGCTGTACAGGTTTAGGTGCAAACTTCAGTCACACCTGGACCTGATTTTATTTTTAAGTGAGTAACAAACTAGGGACATTGTTAACTGTTGTAAATGCCTTGTCAGGGCCCTAGGCTGACACAACTGTTCATTCATTGGGGAAACTTTTTAAACTTCCCCTATGTGCCAGGTGGAGGCAGGAGAAACAGTGAGCAAAGCCAGCTGTGGCCCTCCTCTCTCACAGAGCTTAGGCTCTTTTGTGGCGATGACAATAGGACTAATAAAAACACCGTAATGACTATAAACTTGAAAAGTGAGACAAGGGTTCAGAGGGCAGGGATTTCTGATGAGTAATATCTTGTAATAAAGGCCTGGAAGTTTAGGAAACAGAATCTCTGAGGAACAGACAGTTAAGCTGCATTTGGAAGGCTGAGTAGAGTTTACTAGGAGAGGGGAAGAGGACGAAGGTACAAATCCCTGTGGTGAATGAGCCTGAGGAACAGAGAAGCCCCAGGAGCTGCCATGCAGAGAGCAGGGTGGAGATGGTGGAGAGGCAGCTGGAGGGGCAGGTAAGCACCACCACACGCAGGGTAGATGAGAAGCATGGGCAACCTCGGAAGGTTTTTAGTGGCCTGGTAAGATTTGCACTTTGAAAAAATGGCCCAATGTAGAGAATGAGTTGGAGAGAACCCAGAGTAGATGCAGAGACTAGTTATAAAGCTATAGCAGTGACTAGGCAAGACAGGACCAGAGTAGAGGGGCAGCAATAAATGTAGAGCAAATACCACTTGGGGGGTAAAATAGACAAGGGGAAGAGATTGATTGCAGGGGGATGGAAATGAAGGAGAAGACGGGCTCAGGAATGACTTTTAAGTTTCTTGTTTGAAAAGTGGTGGTTGTGCCTCCATTGAATTTGAAAACACTAAAGAACAATAGACTTGGAGGGGAGAAAGTCACAAGTTCAGTCTTGGACATGAACATTCATGTGGAGAGATAGAAGAGTGCATTAGAGAAAAACAAAGTTGGAGGGATCACAATAGCAGATATCAAGCTACATTATAAAGCCACTGTTCTCAAAACTGCCTGGTACTGGCACAAGAACAGACATGTAGACCAGTGGAACAGAACAGAGAACACAGAAATAGACCCAAGCCATTATACTCAATATTTGACAAAGGAGGCAGGAGTATACAAAGGAGGCAGGAGTATACAATGGAGTCAAGACAGTCTCTTCAAT
>NW_005356635.1:4033799-4039244 GCF_000412655.1 Myotis brandtii
ACATGCCCTTGACTGGAATTGAACCTGGGATCCTTCAGTCCGCAGGCCAACGCACCATCCACTGAGCCAAACTGGTTAGGGCTTAGTTGTATTTTTGAAGTGATTGTGCGCAGCAGCAATTTCAGGTGTTTACCTATGCCGCCATCTTGGATTCTCCCGGTAATAAATTATTTAAAAGTAGGTAGAAATTTCCTGGAACCATCAGTTTACCTTTGAACTTTCTGTGTTTTGAGAAAAATGACTAATTGTCCTTTCAGCTTCTCAAACATGGAGCAGGCGAAAGCCATTTGCTTGAAGACGAGGATCATGATTTTTCTGAATAGTTACCTAAACTGACTGTGTCTTTAGTGGGACTGAGCCCTGAAGGAGATGGCAAACGCTTTTCTTTTTCTCTATATTGAGTTGGACTGGAATGTCCCTCAAAATCATTGTTTGTTCTTAAAGAAGATGCATGTAACATTTTTCCAAATGTGCAGGCCTGCGATCCTCTTCACCTAGCACTGGCTGGTTTGGCTTCGTGCTGTACAGGTTTAGGTGCAAACTTCAGTCACACCTGGACCTGATTTTATTTTTAAGTGAGTAACAAACTAGAGACATTGTTAACTGTTGTAAATGCCTTGTCAGGGCCCTAGACTGACACAACTGTTCATTCATTGGGGAAACTTTTTAAACTTCCCCTATGTGCCAGGTGGAGGCAGGAGAAACAGTGAGCAAAGCCAGCTGTGGCCCCTCCTCTCTCACAGAGCTTAGGCTCTTTTGTGGCGATGACAATAGGACTAATAAAAACACCGTAATGACTATAAACTTGAAAAGTGAGACAAGGGTTCAGAGGGCAGGGATTTCTGATGAGTAATATCTTGTAATAAAGGCCTGGAAGTTTAGGAAACAGCATCTCTGAGGAACAGACAGTTAAGCTGCATTTGGAAGGCTGAGTAGAGTTTACTAGGAGAGGGGAAGAGGACGAAGGTACAAATCCCTGTGGTGAATGAGCCTGAGGAACAGAGAAGCCCCAGGAGCTGCCATGCAGAGAGCAGGGTGGAGATGGTGGAGAGGCAGCTGGAGGGGCAGGTAAGCACCACCACACGCAGGGTAGATGAGAAGCATGGGCAACCTCGGAAGGTTTTTAGTGGCCTGGTAAGATTTGCACTTTGAAAAAATGGCCCAATGTAGAGAATGAGTTGGAGAGAACCCAGAGTAGATGCAGAGACTAGTTATAAAGCTATAGCAGTGACTAGGCAAGACAGGACCAGAGTAGAGGGGCAGCAATAAATGTAGAGTAAATACCACTTGGGGGGTAAAATAGACAAGGGGAAGAGATTGATTGCAGGGGGATGGAAATGAAGGAGAAGACGGGCTCAGGAATGACTTTTAAGTTTCTTGTTTGAAAAGTGGTGGTTGTGCCTCCATTGAATTTGAAAACACTAAAGAACAATAGACTTGGAGGGGAGAAAGTCACAAGTTCAGTCTTGGACATGAACATTCATGTGGAGAGATAGAAGAGTGCATTAGAGAAAAACAAAGTTGGAGGGATCACAATAGCAGATATCAAGTTATAATATAAAGCCACTGTTCTCAAAACTGCCTGCTACTGGCACAAGAACAGACATGTAGACCAGTGGAACAGAACTGAGAACACAGAAATAGACCCAAGCCATTATACTCAATATTTGACAAAGGAGGCAGGAGTATACAAAGGAGGCAGGAGTATACAATGGAGTCAAGACAGTCTCTTCAATAAATGGTGTTGGGAAAATTGGACTGATACATGCAAAAAAATGAAACTAGATCACCAACTTACACCATACATAAAATAATCTCCAAATGGTTAAAGGATTTAAATGTAAGATGGGAAGCCATAAAAATCTTAGAAGAATCAATAGGTAGCAAAATAGCAGACATATGTCGTAGCAATATCTTTACCGATACAGTTCCTAGGGCAAAGGAAACTAAGGAGAAAATAAACAAATGGGACTACATCAAAATAAAAAATCTTCTGCACTGCAAAAGAAACCATCAACAAAACAACAAGAGAGTCCACTGCATGGGAGAATATATTTGCCAATGTTATATCCAATAAGGGTTTAATCTCCGAAATTTCTAGGGAACTCATACAACTTAACAAAAGGAAGATAAACAATCCAATCAAAAAATGGGCAAAGGACCTAAACAGACACTTTTCAAAAGAGGACATATAGAAGGCCAAGAAACATGTGAAAACATGCTCAAAGTCACTAATCATCCGAGAGATGCAAACCAAAACGACAATGAGGTATCATCTCACACCTGTCAGAATGGCTATCATCAACAAATCAAAAAACAACAAGTCAGGTGAGGATGTGGAGAAAAAGGAACCCTCATGCACTGCTGGTAGGAATGCAGCCTGGTGCAGCCACTGTGGAAAACAGTATGGAGTTTCCTCAAAAAATTAAAAGTGGAACTCCCGTTTGACCCAGTAATCTCACTTCTAGGAATATATCCCAAGAAATCAGAAACACCAATCAGAAAGGACATATGCACCCATTCATAGCAGCACAATTTACCATAGCTAAGATTTGGAAACAGCCTAAGTGCCCATCAGAAGGTGAGTGGATTAGAAAACAGTGATACATCTACACAATGGAATACTATGCTGTGGTAAAAAAGAAGGAACTTTTACCATTTGCAACAGCATGGATGGGCCTAGAGAGCATTATACTAAGTGAAATAAGCCAGTCGGAGAAAGATAAATATCAAATGATAACACTCATTTGTGGAATATAATGAACAACATAAACTGATGAACAAAAATAAATCCAGAGACATAGAAGCATCGAATAGGCCATCCAACCTCAGGTGGGGAGTGGCGGGGAGGGGAGTAAGAGAGCAACCAAAGGACTTGTATGCATGCATATAAGCATAACCCATGGACACAGACAGTAGGGGACAGGGGAGTGAGGGCATGTGATGGGGGGTGAGAGTGGCCGGGAGAAGTCAATGGAGAAAAAAGAAGACATATGTAATATTTTAACCAGCGGTCACCAGCCTTTCGGACCTCACGGACCACCAGTGGTCCGCGGACCACCGGTTGGCGACCACTGCAAGTTTAAACAATAAAGAATTTTTTTAAAAAAAAGAGTGCATTAGAGCGCAGCCTGTGTGTCTCAGGGGTTGAGTATTGACTCAGGAACCAAGAGATCACTGGTTCAATCCCCAGTAAGGGCACATGCCCAGGTTTCAGGCTCAATCCTCAGTGGGGGCCTGCAGGAGGCAGCCAATCGATGATGTTTCTTTCATCAATGTTTTTATTTCTCTATCCCTCTCCCTTCCTCTCTCTCTAAAAATCAATTTTAAAAAATATTGCATTAAATTAAGGATCTGGGATGCAGAGGAGAGGTTTGGACCAGAGAAATACGTGGAAGTCACTGATGGTAACATGATGGTCTAGAATAAAATTGCCTATGGAAACTATGAAGCAAGAAAAGAGCTGGACCTACAACTGAGCCCCGAGCAATTCCAGAGTAAGTAGTCAAGTGAGGTACTTGACTAGTAATAGCCTAGAAAGGAGGCAGAGAACACACAGCCAGATAGAGGACATGGCCATCAGTGATACCCAACTAAAAGGTATTTTCAAGCTTCTGGTTATGTGAGGCCCAGAGCTTCTGCAACTTGTGGGACTATCTTTATAATGGATGAATGAATGAATTAACGAATGATTTTCAGTCAAAGACTCTTTGTGTTAAAATCAACCAGAGAGGATTAAGTTTATTTATTTATTCAATCCAGTCAGTTATTTTCAGGATATCCAGTTTAACTTCAACTCTGTTGAATGCATTCATATCCTATCTCCTTCCAGAAGGACTCAGGGTGGCTGATAACTGGTAAACCCTCTGGAGAACTTTGTATGTCTTCAGGTTCTTGTTATTGAACCCAATTTAAAAACAAATAAACAAACAACAAAAAAACTTCTCACTTGTCCACAGTATGGTGCTATTAGAGTGATTTTTTTTCAATCTCGTTATCCAACATAATTATCAAAGTAAATATGGACAATTTAGTCACAATACACACACACAAAGTAAATAATTATAAAATTGATGTAATGGATATGTAATCTTCGTGATACTTAGAATTGGTGTCACTAAGCATGGTGAGTAGGAGTCTTCTCTCCAGTGGGGACAGCAAGAACTATATTAAACAAAGTAGCTCCATGTGCACCATCTCTTCCCAGTACAGACGCCACTGTCTCTCACCTGGACCTTTAAAATGGCCATCCAAGTGCTCTCCTCATCTTTTCTCTTGTCCCTTTCCAATCCTTTTCCAACAAAGCAATTGGTTCTCTTCTAAAATTTGAATGATCATAGTATAGTAATTCATATTATAATCATTTTTATGTACTTCAGACAAAATGCCAAAATCTTAACATGATTTACAAGAGCTTATAAGATACTAGAGGCCCCGGTGCATGAATTTGTGCACAGGTGGGTTTCCTCAGCATGGCCTGCAGGGATTGGGCCAAAACCAGCAGTCCAACACTGCCTGCTGCTCCTGCCTGCAACTCCAGCTCATCCTGGCTTCCCGCTGCACCTGCCACAGGCTCATGCCCAGACAGTCCTGATCAGGAGAGGCTTATGCCGCTGCACCTGCACTCTCCAGCCGTGATCCCTGAGTCTGGGGCCCATCCCAAGGGGGATGGAGGGGGGGCGGGTTGTGATAGGCCCTCTGGGCGGGCAGTGGGATGCCCTTGCCAGCCTGGGATCCAGATCAATCGCCAGTTGTCGGGAGCCTCCTGGCAGCCGCTTTTATATCCTTTCTTCTTTGCAGAGCATATAGGGAGGGGAAGCGGCCAGGGTGCAAGAGGCCAACTTCCAGAAGGCACTGTCGGGATCATGCCATAGGTGCTGGTCCATCGGTGCCTGGCCCGTTCTCTGGAGATTGGACCTGTAGGACTACTGAGGGAGGGAGTGGCTGCCACCTGCTGGTGGGCCACTGGGCCGGGTCAGTCAGCTGAGGGGCACTCCTGCTGTGGGAGCACACTGACCTCCAGGGGGCAGCTCCTGCATTGAGCATCTGCCCCCTGATGGTCAGTGCATGTCATAGTGACTGGTCAACAGGTCATTCCGGTGGTTCCAGTTATTCGGTTGTAATGGTTGCTTAGGCTTTTATATATATAGACTAGAGGCCTGATGCACAAAATGCGTGCAAGGGTATGCCTTCCTTCCCCCGGCTGCCTGTACCGGCTTCCCTCTAGCACCCAGCTTTCCTCCAGCTGCCGGCACATGGGACCCGGGCTTCCCTCTGGCCGCCAGCAGGCACCCAGGACCTGGGCTTTCCTCACAGCCCCAGCTTCGTCTGGAAGATCGTCAGGAAGGATGTCTGGAAGAACGTCCAATCTAATTAGCATATTATGCTTTTATTATTATAGACTAGAAGCCCGGTGCACAAAAATTTGTGCACTCGGGGGGGAAG
>NW_005356635.1:4040826-4042854 GCF_000412655.1 Myotis brandtii
CGTTGGAATCTGCAGCAAGCAAGCCTCGTGCTCGCTTCTGTGCCTGGCTGCTGGCTGCCATCTTGGCTGACAGTTAATTTGCATATACTCACTGATTAGCCAATGAAAAGGGTAGCGGTCGTACGCTAATTACCATGTTTCTCTTTTATTAGTGTAGATAGCTCCTGACCCATCTCCTGCCATTCTCCTTCTCCACCCAAATCAAGGTCACCCCCAATTCAGGGCTTTGCACATGCTGTTCCCTCTGCCCACAATAATCTTCACCCATCTTGTTCTTCAGATCTCTGCTTAAGAAACTGCTTCTTCAGGAGGGCCTTCTCTGAGAGCATCCCCCATCTAATAGGTCCCCCTGGTCCTCTCTCAGCACCTTGTTCTCTATATCACCATGGTTTCAATTATGTACTTATGTGTATGCTTATGTGTTAAATACCTTCTACCCACTAGACAATGGTTCCCAAACTTTTTGGTGTCAGCACCCATTTATGCTCTTAAAAATTATCAATAACCCCAAAGAGTTTTTGTTTATCTGGGTTATATCTATTTAATATTTATCCTATTAGAAATTAAAACTAAAGAATTATTTAAATATTTATTTATTTAAATAACACAATAATCTTCACCCATCTTGTTCTTCAGATCTCTGCTTAAGAAACTGCTTCTTCAGGAGGGCCTTCTCTGAGAGCATCCCCCATCTAATAGGTCCCCCTGGTCCTCTCTCAGCACCTTGTTCTCTATATCACCATGGTTTCAATTATGTACTTATGTGTATGCTTATGTGTTAAATACCTTCTACCCACTAGACAATGGTTCCCAAACTTTTTGGTGTCAGCACCCATTTATGCTCTTAAAAATTATCAATAACCCCAAAGAGTTTTTGTTTATCTGGGTTATATCTATTTAATATTTATCCTATTAGAAATTAAAACTAAAGAATTATTTAAATATTTATTTATTTAAAATAACAATAATAAACCTATTACATATTAACCTAAAATAGTGTTTTTTTTAAAAGAATCAATATTTTTCAAAAAAATAGAGAAAAGAGTGGCATTATTTTACATTTCTGTAAATCTGTTTAAAGGCCAACTTAATATGAGACAGCTATATTCTTATATCTGCCTCTGCATTCAATCTATTGTGATATGTTTTTAGGTGGAAATATATGAAGAAAGTCAAGCCTCACATAGATATTTAGCTAGTAAGGAAGGAGAAATTTAATAGCTTTGTGGCTGTTCTTTCTTTGATGCTACCTCAAAACTCTACAAGTAGTCATTTATTTTTTTTAAATATATTTTATTGATTTTTTACAGAGAGGAAGGGAGAGGGATAGAGTGTCAGAAACATCGATGAGAGAGAAACATCGATCAGCTGCCTCCTGCACACCCCTTAGCACACTCCCCACTGGGGATGTGCCCACAACCAAGGTACATGCCCTTGACTGGGAATCGAACCTGGGACCCTTGAGTCCGCAGGCTGACTCTCTATCCACTGAGCCAAACTGGTTAGGGCTACAAGTAGTCATTTCTTAAAGTTTAGTTGCAATGTGGAATCTGAAATCATACCAATCAACTGTTCAAACTTTGTTACTTTAAATGGCACTTTCAATGTATACATGAGGTGGGGGCACCCTGTATACTAAAGAGCATTTAAATACGTAAACTATGGAATGTAAGTTATCTACACTAATAAAAGAGAAACATGCAAATTGACCATCAATCTGTCACTCAGCCACTCTGCTACACCCACCAGCCAATCAGAGCGACTATGCAAATTAACCCTACAAAGATGGAAGTTAATTTGCATATGCAGGCTCAGAGCAAAGACTGAAGATGACTGAAGATGGCAGCGGCCACGGAGCTGGAGCAAGCAGGAGGCTTGGGTTGCTCCCGGCAATGGAGGAAGCCAAGCTTCCCACCGCCCTGGGCTCTGTTCAAGGAGGGGCTGGGGGCCTGGGGTTTACTAAACTTCACTGGAGCTGCTCCCCACACCCCACCCCCTGCCCCAGAACCGCACTGCCCGCAGCGAGGT
>NW_005356635.1:4043519-4044226 GCF_000412655.1 Myotis brandtii
ACCTGCACGGTGAGTGCAAACCTACTACCTGCTCCCCAGAATGGGGGCAGTAAAGAATGGGGATGGGGGCGGGGGAGAGGAAAGAATGTGGAGCATCCACCATAAAGAGGTGCTTGAGAACGAGGCTTGGAAGCCTCACCCGGAGGTTTTTTCTGTTTGCTCCGCAGCAGCCCCTTAGGAAAGGCGGAGACACAGTTGTGAGGGCTCCCTGTGTGCTGAGTCCAGTTCCACAGCAAACTGGAATTGGCCTCAGTTTCCTGGTCTGTAAAATGGATTAAGCGTGTCCCAGTGCCTTCACTGAGGTTTGAGGGCCGATTGAAATACTATATAAAGAAAATGAGTGAAGAAGTGAGAAAGAAAAGGAAGGACGAGGAACACAAAAGAAAGATTGGAAGGAACCTGTAAACCTATTGTCACTTAAACAAGGAATATAGTCAATAGTGTTGTAATGGGGTATGATGCCAAGTGGGTACTGGAAATATCGGGGAACATTTTGTAAAGTATATGATTGTCTAATCACTATTCTGTAACTAATAAACCTGAAACTAATACAAAATAATATTAAATGTAAAGAAATGAAAATAGGAGTGAAATTTTTCTAAATTTCAAAGTTTAAATAAAGGCTGTAAAGGAAGGAAGGGGGAGAATAAAAATAGTGTTTTTCATTTTACCACTTCATTGTCTTTTCAGTACATGAAAAAGACAGT
>NW_005356635.1:4045262-4065254 GCF_000412655.1 Myotis brandtii
GGGACATCCTGGGATCAGGCCTAAACCAGCAGTCGACATCCCCCAAAGGGTCCGAGATTGGAGAGGGTGCAGGCTGGGCTGAGGGACCCCCCCCTCCCGTGCACGAATTTCGTGCACCGGGCCACTAGTATCTCAATAAAGCTGTTTATAAAGATAGCTACTTATAAGGAGTACTGATGCATTCATTTGAAAGGGGTCATAGTAAAATTATAAAAACCTGTCAGATTTGTGGGGACAAAAAGCCTCTCTCTCTCTAACCAGAATGTTTTGAGAGGCATAAGTGTATCTGGGAGAGAGGTGGTGAAAATTTCATCACCACACCCCTCCCTTGGGTAACCAAAACAGGTCCTTTACAAGAAACTAATATATGGCCTGCTTCACACCCTGAAAGCAGACCCTCCCCTACTTCACTTCTAAGTAGCTTTTGTTTTGCATGAGATTATAACCCCACAGAAGGGATGCAACTAGCCCCTTCCTCTGCCAAGAACACTCAAGTTCACAGCACTCTTTCCCCTGCCTCCCTGTGGTGCCTGCTCAGCTGAGCACCATTCGCAGATGTGTGCAGGGAGCACACAGGTTACCCTCAGCAGCAGCCCAAGAAGCCACATTGTGCAAGAGCTAATCAGAATCGACGGCCCAGAAAGATGGGGAGCCTGGCGAGCAAAACAAAAGTGGCAGGTGAGCAACCTGCTTGACTGCTACTTAACATTAAGACAGATGCACTAAGCAATTTAAAACCATGGGGGTGGAGCAGGGCGGGGCACATGAGCTGGCTAAGGGAACTTAACTGTCCTGTTTGTAGAAATAAAATAGCCCCTTGTTATTGGCTGGTTCTCAGGCCAGTCTCAGCGCAGGAAGTGCTGACCACATGTGAGGTGTGTGTGAGTGCACATCTCTGAATGTGAAGCCAGTTTAGAATAACAGCAGAGAGAGTCCAGCGCCTGAATTTCTAGGCAATAAAAAGGCAGAAAGTTATGTGCACATAGCTGTAATCACTGCTTAAAGTCGTTTGCAGCTGCCCTGGCAATTGGCATGTAAAACCAAAAGCCAATTTGGAATCTTCCAGAAAATGAGATTTCCCATTTCGAAAAAGGAACAGTACAGCATGGAAAATACTTTGCTCCTGCAGCGACCTGGGTCACTTTGCCCTGCACACTCAGGGCTGAGCTAAGGGAAAGAATGAACTAAGGATGTAAGACGCCGGGCTCTTTGTTCTGCCTCAACATTAAAAAAAATTGTGTGAACAACTGCCATGCCAACCTGCAGGCCACATCTGGGCTGCTCTTTTCTCGCTTCCTTTCCCTGGAAATCCTGAGGTTTTCGATAGTTTTTTTTACATGGAGTCTGCTACTGAATAAATAATTCAAAACCATTCCATCCCTTCCATTACTTCTTTGCTTCTGTCTTGTGAGTCATCTTTTGGTCTGAGAAATAAATGTAATCCATCCTTTGATTAAATGGTATCTTTAGGGAGGGAGGGAGGGAGGAGGAGGGAAAGAGGGAGAGGGAGAGAGAGAGAGAGAGAGAGAGAGAGAGAGAGAGAAGAGAGAGAGAGAGCGCCCCAGGGTGATTAAGACAGGCTGGTAAGGGGCAAGCTGCCCAGAGAGCTGGACTGGGAGGAAACAGAACAGTACACCCTGGTAATTGTGCACATTTTGTGAAAAGCCATAACATTCACCTGCTTAGTCAGAAAAGCTGACTTCTTGTCATGTCTGACTTATTTTGTACCAGAAGAAAATAGTACTCTCTCACTGAGTTTGTTTTCTTATTTTTAAACTAGAAGCCCGTTGCATGAAGATTTGCACAATAGGCCTTCCTTCCCCTGGCTGCCGGCACCGGTTTTCCTCCAGCACTTGGGACCCAGGCCTTCGGTCCACTGCGGCTGCAGCGAGGCTTGGCTTCTCCCCTCCAGCCTCAGTGAGGCTTGGCTTCTTAAAGTCAAGCCTCTTCAGTCTTCAGTCATCAGTCTTCAGTCCAGCCAGAGCCTTCAGTCTTCACTCCATGCCTGTGTATGCAAATTAACCGCCATCTTTGTTGGGTTAATTTGCATAGTCGCTCTGATTGGCTGGTGGGCGTAGCAGAGTGACACCAATTTGCATGTTTCTCTTTTATTAGTGTAGATAACTACAATCCACAATCTATTTCCAAAAGTATTAGGACTACAACAATACATTAAGTGCTTTAGGCTCCTTCTGACAATAGTGAAACAATCAACACAGGGGAAAATGATTCAATGTTTAGTTGAAGTTTAATAGTTAAACATTTGGCATATGTTTTTAAACCCAATGTGTGCATGCACTTTAAAGATGTGGAATTGAAGAGTGCAGGCAATGGTTCCTAACATTGACTTAGGTGTAAGCTTTGCAATTGCTCTCTTCTTCTCACTCCCCACTCTCCAGCTGTGAGATTTCATTATCAAATTGTAAACACAATCAGTTATTTCATGCAAATGCCTCGACATAAATTTAATATTTTTAGAACATCAATAAATATTCCGAGTGTGACCAAAAAGGTTGCTTATGAGATTACAGTCAGCATTGAGGTTTCAGGCAAATAATGACCAAAAATTAAGTTTATTATTAAGTTACAGCAAGGGACACCCTGTATGTGCAAATCAGAATCACATAAAATGGCTTTCCCTTGGACACTACAGGATGGAATTTCGTGCAAGATGGCAGAGAGGTTCGGACCTGTTAAAAGACCTCTGTCTACCCTGACTGAGACAGCATTTCTCCTAGTGGTTCTGAACCTGAACCTTCATCACCCTTCATCCCACCTCCTCCTGAGTCCTGAGACACCCTGTGAACTTCCACCCCTTATTTCAGCCCTAGGAACAGGGACCTTGCTACTAGGTCAAATCCTAAGAGCCCCCTACTACAACAAAGGAGGTTCAGACTTAAAGAGAAGTCTCACCCTATCACCAGATAGGTGCCTTACATGCTTCCTTAATCTTTGATTTAAACCCCCACTTGAAAATAGCTTCAGCATCTAATACCGAATTGGAAATGCAGTTTACATGGCAAGAGAGAAAGAGTCACAAAGAAAGCACATGACAGATTTCCAAACTGACCACCTCTGTCATTAGGTGTTTGTTTTTTTTAGCTCATAATCAATATAGCATTAAATAGACTGAAATCGTGCATTAGGTTTGCAACATGCTTTTCCATGTATCAGCTATTGTAAACTTCACAATGATCCTGGAGGTGTTTTAGCAGCCCATTTACTGGTGAGGAAATACATTCAGAGAAGGTAAACAAGCTGAAGTCTTACATCTACAGGGGTCCTCAAACTTTTTAAACAGGGGGCCAGTTCACTGTCCCTCAGACCGTTGGAGGGTCGGACTATAGTTTAAAAAAAAAACTATGAACAAATTCCTATGCACACTGCACATATCTTATTTTGAAGTAAAAAAACAAAATGGGAACAAATACAATATTTGTATTTGCATGTGGCCCGCGGGCCGTAGTTTGAGGACCCCTGATCTAGAAGGACTCAAACCTGGGACTTGTGATTCCATTGGGGGAGGGGTATCCTTCTACCTTTGTCTCTGCTGCCACCTGTTCACTAAATCAGGTGTGCAGGGGAGGCCAGCCCACCACCCCTGAGTCTTGAGGGCTGATGGAAAGGGTGACTTCAGAGCCAAGCACTGTTCTGCCATCTCCCTGACCCCAAACAGCGCTCTTCATGAGTCTATGACATGATAGCTGAGTTTTGAAGTCTTTCTGAAAGACTCCAGGACTCTTCTGTGTCCTTTAGCAAAAAGTGAATACTGCCCCAGCAGGCCATTGGTCCTTGTTTGCACAGAATTCATTCATTCATTCATTCATTCATTCACTCATTTATTATCTCCTTGACGACAGAAATTCTATGTTTTGTTCACTGATAAAATTCAGCATTTAATACAGTGCCTTGCATGTTGTAAGCTCCGAATAAAACTGAAAGATCAGTCAGAGGCCAAAAACCAGGTGACACAGGCTTTATTTGAGGAAAGACCTGCCGGGCTGTCTCGCAAAGGGAGAGCAGCAGTCCATGCAGCGGTTAGAACTTGTTTTAAGGAGAATGAGGAAGGCACGAGGGCTTGGGGTACTTGAAGAGAGCTGGTTGGTTAGTCAATGTATATGTCCATACAAGGTGTTCCTTCTGGGTTGGGGCCATATCACATTTACAGTAAGTCATCGCCATTCCAGGGATGGGTGGGTTTAGTAATCACATTCCAGGGAAAGGTGAGTCTATCAAAAACTGTTGAATAAATGCACAGTTCCTATAAGCTTCCCCTATCGTGACTAAATTATATCTCACCATCATGTGTGTTTAAGGCCATAGGCAAAATCCCCAGAAGAAAAAGGAAATGTTATGGGAGGGAGCAGAAGGGGATCCTCTCTGTCCTGGGGGCCATACTAAGATATAAGGGGAGTGAGGGACACATAGTAGCTCAGTCCCAACAATCCTCTTTCAAAACACTGAAAAGGTAGACGGGGTAATTATAGTGTAACCTAGCATTTCTTTTTTTTTTTTTTGAGACAAAACTGTCAATTTGGATATTAAAGCAAATATGTATCATAATTTATAACTAAGATCCCTAAAGGAAATTGATGCTAGCAGATATTGATTACACCGCTGGACCAAATGCCTAATAAATAACAAAAGATTCTTCATCAGAATATCACAGAGCTTTAGCCCTTTGCCTCATTGCACTGCCCAGACACCGCTCAGGCTGTGGCACCATGAAGATCTGGACTTCGGAGCACGTCTTTGACCACCATGGGAAACTGTTACAACAACCGCAATGCAGAAATACCCAAACCCTATGAACCCAAGTGTGATTGGAGATGATGTACTGGACAGGCATAGAGATCTTTCTGGAAAGCTGCACAGCCGTAGACTGCTCAGCACAGAGTGGGGACTGCCTTCCACTGAAATCTCTGATAGGTGTGGCAGGAACCAAAATACATGTGCAAGACCATTCTGAGGTTGACTCTGTAGAGAAAACAATGGAACGAAAATCCACTAATATTTCATTTGCAAATATGGTTTCAGTAGATGAGAGACTTATACACAAACCCCATCCTCAAGACCCAGAAAAAAGTTTCCACTCCAGAGGCCATAATCACTGTGAAAGGAGCCAGTCTCAGAAGTCATCTCTGGCAAGTACGATATCTCAAATGCTAACAGAGGCCAAGAAGCAATGGAATGGCTAATGCATAGATTAAACACTGACATTAAGAACTGATTGCTTCGACAGGAGGGAGCATACAGATGCCAATGGCAGCAGCAGCATTTGTAGAGCAAGCATGTCAAACTC
This sequence comes from Myotis brandtii, assembly GCF_000412655.1. Classification (NCBI taxonomy): domain Eukaryota; kingdom Metazoa; phylum Chordata; class Mammalia; order Chiroptera; family Vespertilionidae; genus Myotis; species Myotis brandtii. The sequence goes on from NW_005356635.1 coordinate 4,050,565, forward strand.
GCAGCCTGCAACGAATATTTATTTACTCATTTATTTCAGCCCTTTGTATTCAGCATATCTCTATCGAAATAAACCTACGTTTCTATGAAAATTGAAGCTTTTGGTTTTTTCTTTTGCGGCCCACATAAATTTAAAACTTGTTTATTTGGCCCATGTTAGCCTTTGAGTTTGACATGCTTGTTGTAGAGAAATGATGGAAGTTGATATATAACACCCAGTCCCAGATCTCTACTAGCTGGCGTTATAATTATTTGTCATTTAAAAAATACAACTATGTTTTAGGTTGAATTTTTTAAAAAATAAGTTTAAAAAAGGTTATGTGATTCAATCAAAACAAAGAGGTACAGTGTTTCTAAATAAAAGGGAACAGTGAAATTATTAATGTTGTTTGAAATGACTGTCTGGCTTTGAGGGTTCCATTATTTATGTAAAAATTAAACAATTTTTTAAGTACTTGGAAATTGGTGTTAGCTTATTAAATCTTCTTCAGGTAGAATTTTAAAGCTTTTCATGCATTGGAACTCTACCGAGCTTTGGAGCAACCCCAGGACAAAGCAGAGCCACCTGCAAATAGACACAAATGCCCTGCTGAGGAAAACTTCAAGAGGGAACTTTCTAAGGAGAAATTGTATCGTTTTAAAAGATATTAATTAGTATAAAATAACTTGCTTTGCTATAAACCACCATTAAAAACTACAGTGTTTTAATTTGGTACTAAAATGACATTTGTTAACGTAAAAACATTCAAACCTGTAAAGAATTTGTGAGTTTATTTGAGCCAGTCGACAATTGACGGGAAGCAGTATCTCAATGGATTGGGATAGTGCTCTGAGTATGGTGGGTTTTCATCTATTTTTATACATTGCAATCAAAGGAGGAGATGTAGGTGGGTTACATGAAATCCATTGGTGATAGATTAGAGAGGCGGGAGAAAGCAAAGCGGGTAGGATAGGGTGTAGGATAGCCAACAGTCAACAATTAACATGATAACAATGAAGGAATTAGTGGTATCTGTCCTGGCGCCCAGGCACATTAGCTTGTTCTGCAAGGGGTCCGGAAAAAGGGAAGTTACAAGCTACCCAGACATTTCAAGGATATGTTATTATAGATGCAAAAAGACAGATAGGCTCAGTTAAGGTAAAGGTTGACCTTGTCAGTGAAGATACCAGCTAGGATGTAACTACCCACCATAACTGCTTTTAGTTAAAGTTCCATTTCAGACCATCCTTTGAGGTGACTTTAGGTCTCTGAGTTTCAAGACCGCCATGTGGCCCCTTTTGTCCACACATTTTGGGAGTGAAAATTATCAGTCAAGTAAAATATAACTCCAACAAAAATATGATTTGATTCTATTAAAGAGTACTATTGATTTGCCAAAGTTTTGTAACTTAGTGAAGGTGTTGCCTTCCTTGGATTTGTACTCTAGGAGTCAGTGTGCTGTATTGTGGGCTGGTTATGTTAACTGAAAAAATAAAGTCATTACTGAATTTTGCTTCACTCTAAACTTAAAAAATAAAAATAAAAATCACACAGCCTTAAACAGCAAAGTCCAAGTCTTAGGGGTCTAGGAACAGAGCCTGGAGCTGCTGCACACTGGACTTGGCTTCTCAATGTCGTCCTGATTCCTCAGCAGGAAGGCAGAAAGGGCAGCCGGAGGAGGAAGGAGGAAGGTGGGGGAGGGGCAAAAAAAGGCAGAGGTAATGGAGTTGGTTAGGAAGGAGGCGCTTTACGTGATTGGGCACATTTTTTAAAGCTAATAGTTAAACAACAACAAAATAACCCTGGTTTTGTAAGGTGTTTGATAATTACAAAAAAACAACAACAACACCCTAGATTTTAGAAGCCGCATTTCAATAATGTTTAAAGAATATATTGTTTGGTATGATCCCAGAGTTTAACTATAAGATATGGTATACTTTATTTACATATTTAGTAAATGCTTCTAGCAGTTCTCTAGTAAGCAAAGGCAAAAGGTCCCCTCATGCCTGGTCACTTGAGGCAGCAGGGTCCTGGCGATGGCTGGACTCCCAAGGGCACAGTGTGCCAATGCATCAAGTCCCAACTCCCAGCCTAGTGGCATCACCTTGGTAGGTTGAATTGGCCATGGTAAGAGTATTTACATCACAGAAATTGGCAAACAATCAGAACTTTTAATTTTTTCAGAGATCTGTGGTTAAACATTTGCCAATGTACTGCTGATTGAGAGATCCTCTTAACAATAGAAGTATAAGGTGGTGGCCACCTGTGGTGTTGGAGAAAAGGGTGTAACTGGTCCCCATTTTTTGGTGGTAAGTAGTACTGGAGGATTGTCAGGATGAATAGATCTATTAACATAAAGTGCTGAAGCTCCTTCAGGGTGAGAAGGTGCTGTCTGCTCGTCCCCTGCTTACTGAAATTCACATTAGGGAGATCTGTTAGGAGAATCATGGGGTGATCCCAAGCAAAACCCAGCTTAGCAAAGGGCAACAAGGTCATGATATAAAATTACCCTGAGGAAAAGGGGTAATTTAGACTGGTCCAGACTCAACCCAAAGGACTTGAAGGTTCAGGAGGGCCTATAGGTTCCCCAGCTGTGTCATTCCTCAGAGGTTTCATGCCTTGGGCACCCATGGCTATGAACTAGAAGCTAACATGTGAAGCACCTTTGCAATGTTTCAGAGAGTACGGAAGTCATTGGTTCAACAGCACAGAATAGTCTTCAAGAGCAATACATACTAGGAAGCAATGAGTGGTGAAGGAATGACCAGTTTCTGGTGCTATGCATGCCTGACATCTGAAAGCAGGACTAAAGCACTATCCCAAGTAAACTCCTTCAGTTTTTCAACAAATAAGTGGAAGGAGACATCCCTTCAGAATTCGTGAAGGAAACACTGGGCTTCATGCTAATGAGATAGTGTGAGTGCTCAAGCCATCACAGGATAAGCAGAGACCCTTTTATGTGTAGATATGGAAGAAAATAGATTCCAGTAGTAATAATAATTATCATAAGATGTTGGTGTTGTGGATGACTATTTTTACACTCTGTTTTCTACAGTTATTTAAGAAAATTAACACCTAAGCCCTTATGCTTTACTACTGGATCAAAAACATTCAAATTCCTCCCAATGGCAGGAAGTTGCTCCCAGACCCAAAGAGTTGGCACTTTCTGGCTAATGAGGGAACCACTTGGACTGTACCCTGCAGTTTCAACCACTCCAGGGTTTGGCCCATGCGAGGCCCCAGGATTCTACCATGGGACAAGTACGGGGCCTGGGAAGGTGATGGGCTGTCAGCCTCAGCAGGACTGGGAAGAGAAACACATCACTTAATATAGTGCCAGGGCCTTGCTTAATATAGAGCAATGCCCTGGCACTATATTGAGTGGGACTGTGGCTGATCTTTTCTTTTTCTTAAATGTTTTTAATGCCATGTTCTTATAATAAAAAAAAGAGAGGCAAAAACAAGATTGGCTAACAGGTAGTAGATAAAATCTCTATTATTTCAAGTAGGGACTCCACAGTCAAGATGAGACTCTGTACTATTTTCCTTGCTGAGTGTCTGGGGGGGAATTTTTTTGTGGGTATGAGGTGGGGGAGAGAGGACTTTTCTTCTAACATGAACTTGACTCCAACTCCTTGTTGCCCCAGCTCCACCTGCCTGTCTGCCCCACCACCGTGTGGATGACAAGCTCCTCTGTGGCAGACAGAGGCAAGGGCAAGAACCATTCAAGAGCAGACTTAATAACTCCCTCTCCACATGCTAACATGGGATCAATGTGATCTAAATTGAAATATGTGGTTGAATGGCTTTCTGAAAAAGTCCTGTGCCTGTAAGTCTTTACAAAAGTTAAAATCCTTCAGGGAAAGGGAGGGGTGGGGAAGAAGAATGCTCCTGTGGACGGTATTGTGCCTCTCACTCTTTTCACAGAGATGACAGAGAAGAGAATGAATTTTGTTGCTGATGGAATGGGAAGTGGTATTTGAGGAATCAAGGTAATCTCCGGAAAGCAACCTGAGTGATGAAGGCCTGGGCATTTGTCCTTTATTAGGGACGACAACTCCATGGGGAGAAGCGAGGGACAGAAAGTGAAACAGGGAAGAAGGTTGACACATGAGAGTGCGCCTGACTGCCAGACCTCAGACCACTCCTCTGAGAACCCACTGAAAACACGCCTCAGGGTCATTCAGCCTGGAGAGAAAGGGCTATAAATGAATCTATCAGCTCTTATCTCAGGCATAGGGTGTATTTGTGTGAACCTTTCACACTCACCATCAACAGGGAAGCCCTAGAACCGAATGCAAGAGTTCTGAGCACAGGCGTGTAGCTGGGTCAGCCGTGGGCAAACTACGGCCCGCGGGCCGGATCCGGCCCGTGTGGATGACAACTCCTCTGTGGCAGACAGAGGCAAGGGCAAGAACCATTCAAGAGCAGACTTAATAACTCCCTCTCCACATGCTAACATGGGATCAATGTGATCTAAATTGAAATATGTGGTTGAATGGCTTTCTGAAAAAGTCCTGTGCCTGTAAGTCTTTACAAAAGTTAAAATCCTTCAGGGAAAGGGAGGGGTGGGGAAGAAGAATGCTCCTGTGGACGGTATTGTGCCTCTCTTTTCACAGAGATGACAGAGAAGAGAATGAATTTTGTTGCTGATGGAATGGGAAGTGGTATTTGAGGAATCAAGGTAATCTCCGGAAAGCAACCTGAGTGATGAAGGCCTGGGCATTTGTCCTTTATTAGGGACGACAACTCCATGGGGAGAAGCGAGGGACAGAAAGTGAAACAGGGAAGAAGGTTGACACATGAGAGTGCGCCTGACTGCCAGACCTCAGACCACTCCTCTGAGAACCCACTGAAAACACGCCTCAGGGTCATTCAGCCTGGAGAGAAAGGGCTATAAATGAATCTATCAGCTCTTATCTCAGGCATAGGGTGTATTTGTGTGAACCTTTCACACTCACCATCAACAGGGAAGCCCTAGAACCGAATGCAAGAGTTCTGAGCACAGGCGTGTAGCTGGGTCAGCCGTGGGCAAACTACGGCCCGCGGGCCGGATCCGGCCCGTTTGAAATGAATAAAACTAAAAAAAAAAAGACCGTACCCTTTTATGTAATGATGTTTACTTTGAATTTATATTAGTTCACACAAACACTCCATCCATGCTTTTGTTCCGGCCCTCCGGTCCAGTTTAAGAACCCATTGTGGCCCTCGAGTCAAAAAGTTTGCCCACCCCTATTAGAGTGTGTCCTTGCCCTCAAGGACTCTGTAATGGGCTGGGGTAGGAAACAAGGTATTCATTCACTGAACAGCTAGAGAAATGGCAGGAACGTGTACCACGCTCAAAAAGTTTGCCCACCCCTGAGCTGGGTGCTGTCAGGTGGCACTGGCATGGAGTTGATGGTGGCGTATGTGTATCTGGTCACCATAGCAGCCTTGGGACCTGGAGCTATAGGCTCACCTTCACCTGGCTAACTCCTACTGATGCTTCAGAAGTCAGACCAGACCCTCCTCCCTCACGAAACCTTCTCTGACAAGCCACTCCTCCATCCTTCCACTAAACTGATTCACTTAATAATGCAAACATTGCCAAGTTATTCCAGCCAAAAAGTTCTTAGAGTCTATCAAGTAAATTACTTTCAACATGTTGATTTAACACAGCACAAACATATACCCAAGATAGACTCTATATTGATTTTTAAATTCTTGTTCACTGTGGCAGAAATTGATAGTTATGCCCAAGTATTCATTTTCCTTCTTATATAGTAATATAGTAATACTAATAGTTTTTATCTGGGCACATGGCCTCCCAGAATGCATTTCCCAGGCTCTCTTACAACAAGGTGTAGCCACATCACTCAGTTCTGACCAACAGTATGTGAGCGGAGGTGAGCAGTGCAAATACCAAGATGGGTCCTTAAAGGGAAATGGTGAGTGCTCCCTTATTCCTTTCTCCCTTCCCACAGGTTTGAATGTGGGTGGATAAGAGCAGCACTTTCAGGATGGAGGAACAAAGAGATGGAAGGAGCCTGGGCCCTTCCCCCTGGTGCTTCTCTCCCAGCCCTGAATGCTGGATCCAGACTGTTAGGTGAGGAAAAGGTACACATCACACATTCGTTGCCTAAATGAAAAAACTGTGTTGACTGTCTTACATACTTAGGACTTCCTAAGCTCTAGGAGCTCAGAGTAGGGATATGGAGATAAAAGATGTAGTCCTTAGCTAAAGAAAGCTGTTAGCCTGGTAAGGAGGGAGACTATAAAAAGTTACATACACACACGTATGACAACTGATGACAGAATTAACTACAGGTGCCATGTGAGTGCATGTGAGAGGAGGTGATGTCCATTCTGACTTCTAAACAAGGCAAAGGAGTTACTGAGATATGAAGGGCAAAAGGAACAGCATAAACAAAGACAGAAAGCCAAGACAGAGCTTGGTGCTTCCAGGGAGAGGCAAGGCATTGGCTCTGTGGTCAGACTGTGTGGGTTCAAATCTTAGTCTAACACTGACTGGCTATAGGGAGTTACCTAGGCAAGTTACTTACGCCCTCTGAGTCCTCCTCCTAGAGTTGTCATTAGGACTAAATGAGATAACCCGTATACAATCCTTAGCACTGTACTTGACTTGTAGTACAGAGTAGGCTCAGTGAATATTAGCTTTAAAAAAGAGAAAAGTTGGTAGGTATGATTGGAACCCCGAGGGCAAAGTGAAGTTACCAGAGATGAGACTAGAGCAGTGGTTGGCAAACTCATTAGTCAACAGAGCCAAATATCAACAGTACAACGATTGAAATTTCTTTTGAGAGACAAATTTTTTAAACTTAAACTATATAGGTAGGTACATTGTTATTAACTTAATTAGGGTACTCCTAAGACTTAGGAAGAGCCACACTCAAGGGGCCAAAGAGCCACGTGTGGCTCGCGAGCCACAGTTTGCCGACCACCAGACTAGAGGACAGTCTGTAACCACATCGTCAGAGAGATGGATTTCATCCTGGAGCCTAAGGGATTTTAGGCAGGAAATCGACATATTCAGATAGGTTTCTGCCTCAAGAGCTCAATTTGACAGCAGAGTAACATGGTCAGAAAGCGCTTGGCCTTCTTTCTAAATGAATCCTGGCTTTTCACAAAGAAGCATTATTCCACACATTGCACACTCTATTTTGTAAATTCTAATAGTGAAACTGGGTGAACTGAGTAATATAAACAGGTTACCTACCTGGTAATGACAATTCACAACTGCCTTATCTTTGTCTAAAAGGAAAGCTTATTACAGCAAAATCTTGATATAATGGACAAATTTGGGCGAGGGGGTGTCCATTAAAACCAAAAGTCCTTTATATAATAAAGTAGGTTTTTTGAATTTGTATACTAAAAATTAACAAATTAGTTAGTTTACCTGTTTTTACTTATGTAAACACATTTGTGTAATTAAAATTAAGTATATATGAAAAGTTTAATTTCATAGAAAAGTTTTCTATATGTATTACTATAATCTTAAATTTATAGGAGCAAGTGGGGGTCCTGTGGGGCAGGAGGCCTGGCCTTCGCAGTGCGGTGGGGGTGGAGGCAGAGGCGCGGGGAGGGTGGCATGAGAAACTGCACAAAGGCTCCCACAGCCTCCAGCAAACTCAACCCAGAGCCTCTACCCCCAGCCCCCACCCCCCTCCCACTACCCCCGCACTGCCGCCCTGGAAGGGGAAAGAGAAGCCCTGTCGCTGCCACCACGATGCCAAAACAGAAGAAGCAGACTCAGCTGCATCCACCGCCCCAGGACCACCCAGCCTTGTGGGCCCTCCCCCCATGGCCAATGGAAAGCCTGGTGACCCCAAGTCAGCCCAAGCTGGAATGACATGAGAGGACTTGAAACAAGCAGCCAGAAGAAGGGAATGGTAGGAAACTGCTCCAGGCTCAGGAATCGAGGGCAGTCCCGGGGGCTGGGTGGACAGATGCACAAGAAGCAGCACCAAATGCATCTCCTGCTCAGCAGTCAGTGGTGACGGGGAGGAGGACCCAGGAGGCAGTTGAAGGAGCAAAGATGGGGTCCTAAGGCGAGTCTCTGGAGGCTGGATCAGCAGAAAGAGTGCATACTTCACCCCAGTGATGAAACACATGTCCACCATCAGTGGAATGGATAAATAAGTTGCTGTGTGTGCATGCAATGGGATGCTACACTGCAATGAAAATGAGTGAACTCCTGCTACACAACCTGCACGAATCTCACAAACATGATGTTGACCGAAAGGAGCTAGACACAAAAGAATACAGGCTCTCCTCCAGAGGTCCTCAGGATCAAGGGGACTGATGATTCCACCACTGCCAGGTCTCCCACCTCCTCCCGGGGGCAGAGGCCCAATTTGGGAAGGCTTGGGCCCCAGGTCTCGCACATATGGTCATGGTTGGTGGGGGGTCAGTGTTGAGCCTCCTTTTCCTGGGCCAGAAGGTAGTCCCCCCCAGGGGAGGTTTTCAAAAAGAATAGAGACATCCTCAAAGGCTCAAAAGCTGGTCTCTTGTCAAGAATACCTGCCCCCCAAGGGTGAACCCCAGGTTATGGAAGACAAACTTAACTGCCCAGTCTGCTGACACTTTGCCAAAAAAGGCCACTGTCGATATGAGGACCTCTGTGCCTTCTACCACCCAGGCGTCAAGGGACCTCGTCTGTGAGACTGAGCCCTCCCAGCGGAGCTGGAGGGAGCCCTCGTGACCTAGGCCATGTGTTTCCCTGTGGCAGCTACTGTGAGGCTGTTCCACCCACTGCCCTCCCTCAGTGACACCACCCCCGTCCACCACCTCCCCCATTTGGGGTTCAGAGTTGCTTTCATCACTTGGGGTGAGGTGTGCACTCTTTCTGCTGATCCAGCCTCCAGAGACTCGCCTTCAGGACCCCATCTTTGCTACCTCAACTGCCTTCTGGGTCCTCCCCCGCTCCAGAGACTCGCCTTAGGACCCCATCTTTGCTCCTTCAACTGCCTCCTGGGTCCTCCTCCCCGTCACCACTGACTGCTGAGCAGGAGATGCATTTGGTGCTGCTTCTTGTGCATCTGTCCATCCAGCCTCTGGGACTGCCCTCGATTCCTGAGTCTGGAGCAGTTTCCCACCATTCCCTTCTGGATGCTTGTTTCAAGTCCTCTCATGTGCGAACCCCTGTCCCCCATGTTAGCAGCTGCTCTGAGGAACTCCCAGGTTGACTGACCTGGGGTCAAGTTTGGAGGACTGGAACAGAGTCACTTCCTGAAAGGCCACTCTCCCTGCTCTTGGATTTCGTAGTTTCTCCATCAGTAGCAGGGCCCCCACTGCTGTGGCCTGTGATCGCTGTGCTTGGTGAACGCATCACCCCGTAGCCTTTCTTGGTGCCGGGGCATTTCTGCGGCTTCCCCACTAGAGTGTTTCTGCCAGAACGAGTGAGACTCTTGGTGCCCTCTAGGCTCTCCCCACCCCCAACACAGGAGCACCGGGAACTTCTGCGAGACTGCCACCCTGGCCTCCCCATGCTTCTGGTGTTGCTTTTTCTGGGTTTGATGGGCCCATGAGATGTGCTCTAAGCCTCTGGTGGGCCTCCCCTATTTCCTCTACAGCCTGTTTTCCTTAGACTATCCTTAGACTATGTCACTGGAGGCCAAGGGCCTTCCGTTTGAATTCTGTGACTCTCCACCTGGACAGTCCTGCCGCCCTCTCCCGACCCCCGTCCCTGCGTCGCTGCTGCTGGTTGTTTTCTCTGAAAACGGCAATGAGCAGACTCAGTCTTGAACTGGCCCTGAGGACAGGGTTCAGGAGTTGTGTGGGCAAGAGAGAGGGTGAGAGCTGTTGGAGAACTGATAATGAATTTTTTTTCTTTTTAATGTGTTTTTGTTTTTTATTAGTAATAAATGCAGTGGAAACTATATATATATATATATATATATATACACACACACACACACACACCACACACACACACACACATACATACTGAGTAGGTCTAGTAAATGCGTGCATTCACCTCTCACCACTAGGAAACAAATGCACAGGCTGGGGCTTGGCTTGGGGGCGTGGCTCAGCACAGTTAAAACTGCTGCAGAAAGTCATAGCAGGCGACAGCAGAACCAATTACCATGCACTGTGCGGTGTTACCACGTGATAATCACCCACTAAACACTGTTAATGAGTGGTGACTATGGAATTATATATGTAGACTATAGCTGTAAACATGTAATATTTATTTATGTCGGCAAAATTACTAGTGTTTTTCCAACGTCTGGCGTATTCTCTAAAATTTGTTAAAAATAACAGTGAAGCCCAGCCGGCCAGAGTGGTTCAGTGGTTGAGCATCCACCTACGAACCAGGAGGTCTCAGTACAGTTCCCAGTTAGGATACATGCCCTGGTTGCAGGCTCAATCCCCAATGTGGGGTGTGCAGGTGGCTGCCAATCAATGATTCTCTGTCATCATTGTTGTTTCTCTCTCTCCCTCTCCCTTTCTCTTTGAAATCAATAAAAAAATATTTTTAAAAATAACAGTGAATTAATAATAATAAATAACCTGTTAATTTAATTATAAGCAAATCTTGGTTAAACTCATTTTAAAATTAACAGAGTGTTAATTTTTATATATGACATACGGGCCAGAAACTTTGTCTATTAAATCCGAAGTGCATTAAATTGAGGTCCTAAAAACCGAGGGTTTACTGTATTTCTTTTGCCATTATTATTCCATTACAGCCTAAATTCCCACTTCCTGTCTTGCTAAGGAAAATGTCCATGGTCAGAGGACCAAGAGTACCATTTTCCATCTGAATGAGATTAAGCGGACAGAGGGCTCCCTCATCGCAGGGCTAAATTCACTGAAGCGCTTCTCACGATGAAACCTGACTTGCGTTTGTCTGGTTGTTCCATGCAAGCATATCAGAAAAATGCTCAGGCCTTTGCCCATTTGTTAACAACCTTCAGAACATCCCAATCTATTGACCAGAGCTCTGGGAGCAGAGGGCTCCTGTGCGGGCGTTCTCTGATACATCGCCACCTGGTGTTCAACCTGTCATGTAGTGATTTTCCTTCCTTCAGAAAGGGTGAGTACCAAAAATATTGTGACTCTTTTCCTTTAATAAAGAATGCCAAATAAGGTCTGCACACTTTCCTGTAAAATATCTCCACAACTGCACTAAGGGAAATAAATAACATAAGCAAATCTTTGCAGAAAGGTGGGTTGATTTTATTTCTCAAATAAAATCACCACAAATCATGATTTCATGGAGTTTCTCCATAGGCAGTGAGTGTACCCAAATTCACCAAAATCCTGAAAGCTTCCCAGGAAAGACAATAAAAAGCACTAGAATACCACTTCTATTTTCTGGAAGGATAACCAGTTAGGTCAGCAGAGCCTCAGCTATAAAGGCATAGGCGACCCTTGGTCTTTGCATTATGCATTTTATAATAATGGTGATCAGGCACTGAAGAAGAAAATTACATGAATCACACCAGGAGACATACACAAGCTGGGAATTCTCTGCCTCTGCAAAGAGTACCCATCCATCATGGGTTCACTTCTGATCTTCCAGGCCCCTCCTATCTGAAAGTCTAACTTTTCATGGGAATTCACAGTTAAGTCTCTCAATTACTGGAGACTGAGTCCTGTCCCCTCATTAGCAGGGCAATCACCCGTTGTGTCACATGCATGGCTAACGTCCATTCTAGCTTCTCCATCACTTCGCTCTCGGTACTCTAAATTAGTGTTTTCCCATGGCACAGCAAGAAGGGAGGAGCAAAACCTCTTCTCACTCTTTGAATGTCTCATGGATTCCTTGCCCTCAAAACATTCTAGAGACAGGTGGCAGAGCTCCCCAGGACTCTAATTGCCTCTGGCAAAACAGAGCACTGCAGCATGGCCACTCAGAGGTGGGGAACATGAAAATCAGACAGATTTCATTAATTCCAACATCCCTTAGTCATGAGCTTACCAAACCTTTCAATGATTTCTGCCTTTGAAAAGCAGAAATTATTCATTCACAGGTTGGAGCAAGCTTCACGATTATTGTTATAGTTCCTCAATGTCAGCTACTAAACTAGGAAAACACCTGGAGTGTGCATATATAGATTTATCCCATCCCCAAGGTGCCTGAGGAATTCATGACTTACTATGCACTGCCACCGTGCTGATGTTAACTATGCACATGTATCACTTCTTCTACCAGATTAGAAGGTGTGAGAAAACATCTCCTGCCTCTTTACTTTGGGGAACAAGCTGGAAAATAGAATCATAGATACACAAATTCACACACACACACACACACACACACACACACACACACACACACACTCACACATACTGCATACACCACAGCCCAGCATAGTGCCTTTCCTATTACATTTCTTTTTAAAAATATATATATATTTTTATTGATCTCAGAGAGGAAGGGAGAGGGAGAGAGAGATAGAAACATCAATGATGGGAGAGAATCATGAATCGGCTGCTTCCTGCATGCCCCCTACTGGGGATCGAGCCCACAACCCGGGCATGTGCCTTGACCAGGAATTGAACCATGACCTCCTGGTTCTTGGGTCGACGCTCAACCACTGAGCCACACCAGCCTGACCCTATTACATTTCTTAACTGTTAAAAGTAAAAACAAAAAATATGTTCAAAGACTAAATGACAAAAGCAAGATATAAAACTGTCAATACAGGTTATTCCCAATATCGTCCAATATAGCCACATAGAGGCCTGATACATGAAAAGGAAATAGTTAGAAGACATGAAAGTGTTAACAATAGTTATTCTAAGTGGTAGAATTTTTCTTTATTCACAAAATTTCCAAGTTTTTTTAATGACATTGTAGTTATATTTATAGAAAGGTATAGAAAGATGTATCTCCTGCTCTGGAGCCTTTGTACAGGGCACAGTCTGCACCCTGTACTATCTTACCTAGGACTATCTATATATATAAAAGTGTAATATGCAAATCAACCGAACAGTGGAACGACTGGTCGCTATGATGTGCACTGACCACCAGGGGGCAGACGCTCAACACAGGAGCTGTGGGCCAACCTCTCGGTCCCTCCCCGCGGGCCAGCAGGATCCAATCACCCGATGTGGAATGGGGAACCGGGGGTGGGTGGAGGCAGGGGGCCAGGCCGACTGCCGGCAACCAGGGAAGATGGCTCTGATCGCAGGCCAGGCCTAGGAACCATACCTGTGCACAAATTTCATGTGCCAGGCCTCTAGTTTCTGTACATAAAAATGACTCCTTTATGTCATCTAATACCCAGGCCATATTTAAATTTTCCTAATTGTCTCAAAACCCCCTACTGGGGATCGAGCCCACAACCCGGGCATGCGCCTTGACCAGGAATTGAACCATGACCTCCTGGTTCTTGGGTCGACGCTCAACCACTGAGCCACATCAGCCTGACCCTATTACATTTCTTAACTGTTAAAAGTAAAAACAAAAAATATGTTCAAAGACTAAATGACAAAAGCAAGACATCAGCCTGACCCTATTACATTTCTTAACTGTTAAAAGTAAAAACAAAAAATATGTTCAAAGACTAAATGACAAAAGCAAGATATAAAACTGTCAATACAGGTTATTCCCAATATCGTCCAATATAGCCACATAGAGGCCTGATACATGAAAAGGAAATAGTTAGAAGACATGAAAGTGTTAACAATAGTTATTCTAAGTGGTAGAATTTTTCTTTATTCACAAAATTTCCAAGTTTTTTTAATGACATTGTAGTTATATTTATAGAAAGGTATAGAAAGATGTATCTCCTGCTCTGGAGCCTTTGTACAGGGCACAGTCTGCACCCTGTACTATCTTACCTAGGACTATCTATATATATAAAAGTGTAATATGCAAATCAACCGAACAGTGGAACGACTGGTCGCTATGATGTGCACTGACCACCAGGGGGCAGACGCTCAACACAGGAGCTGTGGGCCAACCTCTCGGTCCCTCCCCGCGGGCCAGCAGGATCCAATCACCCGATGTGGAATGGGGAACCGGGGGTGGGTGGAGGCAGGGGGCCAGGCCGACTGCCGGCAACCAGGGAAGATGGCTCGGCTCTGATCCCAGGCCTAGGAACCATACCTGTGCACAAATTTCATGTGCCAGGCCTCTAGTTTCTGTACATAAAAATGACTCCTTTATGTCATCTAATACCCAGGCCATATTTAAATTTTCCTAATTGTCTCAAAAATAACTTTTTTGGTTTGCTGGAAGTAGAATCTAAACAAGGTTCATGCATTGCATTTTTATTAAATCTATTTTAACCTAACAGTTTCCCTTGCCCATTTTTTATTCCTGCCACTTATTTATTGAAAGAAGTGGACAATTTGTTCATAAAACTCTTTTCATTTTTATAGCTGTGTAGTACACCATAGTAAGTGTGTACCATAGCTCTTCAATTAGTCCTTTATTTATTGACATTTGCATTCTCTCTATTTGCACCTATAGTTTAGTGCTGCAATGAAGAGTCATGTGTGAGGAGAAACCAAGATGGCGGCATAGGTAAACACCTGAAATTGCTGTCTCACACAACCACTTCAAAACTACAACTAAAAGACAAAACGGACATCATCCAAGAACCACAGGAAGGCTGGCTGAGTGGAAATTCTACAACTAGAAGGAAAGAGAAAAGCACACTGAGACTCAGAGGAGGTGCGGGAGTAAAGTGCAAAGGTATGGAGGAGCATGGGGAAAGGGCTGGCAACTGAGGACACGGTTGTCTTTTTCAATC
>NW_005356635.1:4073973-4075906 GCF_000412655.1 Myotis brandtii
CACACACACACACACACACACACACACACACACACACACACACTCACACATACTGCATACACCACAGCCCAGCATAGTGCCTTTCCTATTACATTTCTTTTTAAAAATATATATATATTTTTATTGATCTCAGAGAGGAAGGGAGAGGGAGAGAGAGATAGAAACATCAATGATGGGAGAGAATCATGAATCGGCTGCTTCCTGCATGCCCCCTACTGGGGATCGAGCCCACAACCCGGGCATGTGCCTTGACCAGGAATTGAACCATGACCTCCTGGTTCTTGGGTCGACGCTCAACCACTGAGCCACACCAGCCTGACCCTATTACATTTCTTAACTGTTAAAAGTAAAAACAAAAAATATGTTCAAAGACTAAATGACAAAAGCAAGACATCAGCCTGACCCTATTACATTTCTTAACTGTTAAAAGTAAAAACAAAAAATATGTTCAAAGACTAAATGACAAAAGCAAGATATAAAACTGTCAATACAGGTTATTCCCAATATCGTCCAATATAGCCACATAGAGGCCTGATACATGAAAAGGAAATAGTTAGAAGACATGAAAGTGTTAACAATAGTTATTCTAAGTGGTAGAATTTTTCTTTATTCACAAAATTTCCAAGTTTTTTTAATGACATTGTAGTTATATTTATAGAAAGGTATAGAAAGATGTATCTCCTGCTCTGGAGCCTTTGTACAGGGCACAGTCTGCACCCTGTACTATCTTACCTAGGACTATCTATATATATAAAAGTGTAATATGCAAATCAACCGAACAGTGGAACGACTGGTCGCTATGATGTGCACTGACCACCAGGGGGCAGACGCTCAACACAGGAGCTGTGGGCCAACCTCTCGGTCCCTCCCCGCGGGCCAGCAGGATCCAATCACCCGATGTGGAATGGGGAACCGGGGGTGGGTGGAGGCAGGGGGCCAGGCCGACTGCCGGCAACCAGGGAAGATGGCTCTGATCGCAGGCCAGGCCTAGGAACCATACCTGTGCACAAATTTCATGTGCCAGGCCTCTAGTTTCTGTACATAAAAATGACTCCTTTATGTCATCTAATACCCAGGCCATATTTAAATTTTCCTAATTGTCTCAAAAATAACTTTTTTGGTTTGCTGGAAGTAGAATCTAAACAAGGTTCATGCATTGCATTTTTATTAAATCTATTTTAACCTAACAGTTTCCCTTGCCCATTTTTTATTCCTGCCACTTATTTATTGAAAGAAGTGGACAATTTGTTCATAAAACTCTTTTCATTTTTATAGCTGTGTAGTACACCATAGTAAGTGTGTACCATAGCTCTTCAATTAGTCCTTTATTTATTGACATTTGCATTCTCTCTATTTGCACCTATAGTTTAGTGCTGCAATGAAGAGTCATGTGTGAGGAGAAACCAAGATGGCGGCATAGGTAAACACCTGAAATTGCTGTCTCACACAACCACTTCAAAACTACAACTAAAAGACAAAACGGACATCATCCAAGAACCACAGGAAGGCTGGCTGAGTGGAAATTCTACAACTAGAAGGAAAGAGAAAAGCACACTGAGACTCAGAGGAGGTGCGGGAGTAAAGTGCAAAGGTATGGAGGAGCATGGGGAAAGGGCTGGCAACTGAGGACACGGTTGTCTTTTTCAATCTGGAGGGAGACACAAGTTCCCAACTGCTCTGAACTCCAGTTCTGGGCAAGTCTCTAGGGACCCAGACTCATCATATAGGGAGAAACTGAACTGTCTGGCATCAGGTGGAACTCGAGGGCAGCTTTCTCTCAGAGGTGCTTGCAGCGATAACCTTAGAAAACTGAGACCTGGGGCCTCTTAGGGCAGGACTGAGGATCAGCCATAGCTGTTTGCTCTGCCCTGGTGATTCCCTGAGACCCCGCCCCACCCAAGCTGTGTGCAGAGGCTTTTGCATATGAATGGCC
>NW_005356635.1:4075929-4076504 GCF_000412655.1 Myotis brandtii
AGCAGCTTGCATTGCTTCACAGCTGGGCCTCATCTGGGCACCTCCAAACCCCAAACAAAGAAGAGGAATCTGCAGATCTCTCCATAGCTTCTGCTGGGTAGCCTCAGGCAGAGGCTAAATTAGCACCTCCTTAGAGATCCAAGTGCCAGTGGACCCAGTGGTCAGAGTGGGACCATCCAATTACAACTCCTCAGATCCATAAGGGACACACTCAGGGGGCAGACTCAGTGAGCACCAAAGCCCCACTGAAGCAAGTCTTGCCCCATAGGTGTGCCTCCAGCACAGAAGTTCTCCCATCATAGACACAGCTGATTCTCACAGCCAATTGGCCTGGAAGTCAATTCCTCCCAGTGATACCAAGTACAATTAAGGCTTAACTACAACAAGACTGTGCACAAAGCCCACAAAGGAGTTCACCAAGAGTGTCCACCACAGGTAATTGGGGAGGCTGTGCCACTGGGCCCTATAGGACACCTAGCACATAAAGCCACTCTATCAACACAGGGAAGCAGCCAAAATGTGGAGACAAAGAAACAGGTCACAAATGACAGAAATGGAGGAAAGCAAACTACTGG
>NW_005356635.1:4077722-4078662 GCF_000412655.1 Myotis brandtii
GTGGGAACTGGGTGGAGGGGAGCTATGGGGGAAAAAAGAGGAACAACTGTAATAATCTGAACAATAAAGATTTATTAAAAATAAATAAAAATCATTAAATCTAAAAAAAAACACCAAAAACTGGCTTCAGTAATAAAATAACTTACCATGTAAGCCACAGATTGCATTGCAGTATTACAAATTTTTTAAATAGCATATTGGTTTCAATTTATTTTTATAACCTACTATCCAATCAGGGTTTTATCAAAGAAACAGAACAAACCACTATGCTGGGACTTGTTACAGGAATTGGACCTCATGCAACTGTGGTAGTTAAGTGATGGGGCCCTCAGTAGATTAGATCATGCCAGGGATCACACTTGGCCAGGTTGGACAGAACCTTTTGCTTTGCCTGCTTCACTAATTCAAATGCTAATCTCTTCTGAGACATCCTCACAGACACACACAGAAAGAATGTTTCCCAGCTATGGGGGCATCCCTTAGCTCAGTCAAGTTGACACTTAAAATTAACCATCCACACTAAGGCACTGGTCTTCCTGACTGATGCTGAACAGGCAATTATGAAGGGAAGATAGATGTAAAGAAAGGGTGGGGGGAGCAAGAACAAGCTGGAATCCTTTAGAGCAATTCATTCATTATATTCACTAAAATTGAAATTATGAATTTACCAAATTATATTTAAAGCAAAATACTGTTGGACATTCAGTTTTGTTTTGTTTTGGCACTAAAAAAATGCACCCAAGCATCCTTGACTATTTATTTTTATGTTCTAACAGTTTTCTTTAATTATTTTTACAATATACAAAATAAATCTATTACCAGATTATACATACAAAATAATTAGCCATTTACATGCAATAAAATCTAATATTTCAAGAAAAATAATTTTAAATATAATAATACTAGAGGCCCGGTGCACAAAAAATTGTGCACTCGGGGG
>NW_005356635.1:4082031-4094823 GCF_000412655.1 Myotis brandtii
TCTGCCAGAGGTGTCAGGCCTGGGCAGGGGACCCCCATCTTCCCCCGATCACCGGCTCCACCCCCCGCCCAGGCTTGATGCCTCTGGCCCAGGTGTCAGGCCTGGGGAGGGGACCCCCAGACCCTTCCGATTGCCAGCTCTGGCCCCCACCCAGGCCTGATGCCTAGGCCAGAGGCGTTGACCTCCATCACCCTCCGATCGCCAGATCGGCCCCTTGCCCAGGCTTGACGCTTCTGCCAGAGGTGTCAGGCCTGGGCAGGGGACCCCCATCTCCCCCCAATCACCAGCTTCTGGGCGGCTTCTGTGGCTTCTGGGGCCAGTCTGCGGCCCGGGATGGCAGCTCATGCTGGCGACTGCACTGTCCCACCCTGCCTGCAGTATGCAAATTAGCCGCCATCTTTGTTGGCAGTTCATCTGCATATCACGCTGATTAGCCAATGGGAGGTGTAGCGAAGGTGTGGTCAATTACCATGTTTGTCTATTATTAGATAGGATAAATGGGCACATATATATACTAGTGGCCCGATGCATGAAATTTTTGCACATTAAAAGGGAATTAATTAGAGAAAATATTTTAATATTGCTATTTGCCCTTTCTCTATAATAGCAGTGTAAGAGATGAAAGAAATTAGTAAAATATATATGAAAATCTCCCTCCTGTCAGAGTCTGGGGCATGCCACGGGACCCAAGGTCAAGTCCCCGCCCACGTGCATGTGCCTCAAAATTGCGTGAGACCCACCCAGCCGGCCCCACTCCCACCAAGCCCTGCAGGGCAGGGGGAGCAGCCTCAGGTCCCCCGTCAAGCCCCGCTGGGCAGGGGGCACAGCCTCAGGTCCCCCATCAAGCCCTGCCGGGCAGGGGGCACAGCCTCAGATCCCCCGTCAAGCTCCACCAGGCGAGGGGCACAGTCTCAGGTCTCCTGGCCCAGCATCGGAGTGGGGGGGCGCAGCCTCAGGTCCCCTGGCCCAGCCTCAGGTTCCCCAGCCCCAGCACCGGGGCGAGGGGCACGGCCTCAGGTCCCCCCACTCCAATGTCGGGCACAGGGCACAAGGGTGCAAGGGCGTGAAAGTGCGAGTGCATAACAACCATTTGCATATTAGCTCTTTATTATAAAGGATATATATTTTTTCTTTCTTTATTGATTAAGGTATTACATATGTGTCCATATCTCCCCTTTATCCCACCCCCACTCATGCACTCACCCCCCTGGTGTCTGTGTCCATTGGTTAGGCTTATATGTATGCATACAAGTCCTTTAGTTGAGCTCTCCCTCTTACCCCCACCCTCCCCTCCCTTCCCTCTGAGGTTTGACCATCTGATTGATGCTTCTCTGTCTCTAGATCTGTTTTTGTTCATCAGCTTAGGTTGTTCATTATATTCCACAAATGAGTGAGATCATGTGATATTTATCTTTCTCTGACTGGCTTATTTTGCTTAGCATAATGCTCTCCAGGACCATCCATGCTGTTGCAAATGGTAAGAGTTCCTTCCTTTTCACATCAGTGTAGTATTCCACTGTGTAGATGTACCACTGTTTTCTAATCCACTCATCTACTGATGGCACTTAGGCTGTTTCCAAATCTTAGTTATGGTAAATTGTGCTGCTATGAACATAGGGGTACATATATCCTTACAGATTGGTGTTTCTAGTTTCTTGGGATATATTCCTAGAAGTGGGGTCACTGGGTCAAATGGAAGTTCCATTTTTAGTTTTTTGAGGAAACTCCATACTGTTCTCCACAGTGGCTGTACCAGTCTGCATTCCCACTAGCAGTGCACGAGGGTTCCTTTTTCTCCACATCCTCACCAGCACTTGTCATTTGTTGATTTGTTGATGATAGCCATTCTGACAGGTGTGAGATGGTACCTCATTGTTGTTTTGATTTGCATCTCTTGGATGATTAGTGACTTTGAACATGTTTTCATATGTCTCTTGGTCTTCTGTATGTACTTTTTCAAAAGGTATCTATTTAGGTCTGTTGCCCATTTTTTGATTGGGTTGTTTATCTTCCTTTTGTTAAGT
Source organism: Myotis brandtii (assembly GCF_000412655.1). Classification (NCBI taxonomy): domain Eukaryota; kingdom Metazoa; phylum Chordata; class Mammalia; order Chiroptera; family Vespertilionidae; genus Myotis; species Myotis brandtii. Next base: position 4,084,056 of record NW_005356635.1, read on the forward strand.
TGTATGAATTCCCTGTAAATGTTGAAGATTAAACCCTTATCAGATATAACATAGGCAAATATGTTCTCCCATGGAGTTGGCTTTCTTGTTGTTTTGTTGATGGTTTCTTTTGTTGTGCAGAATCTTTTTATTTTGATGTAGTCCCATTTGTTCATTTTCTCCGTAGTTTCCATTGTCCTAGGAGCTGTATCGGTAAAGATATTGCTACAACATATGTCTGATATTTTGCTGCCTATGGGTTCTTCTAAGATTTTTATGGTTTCCTGCCTTATGTTTAAGTCCTTTATCCATTTTGAGTTTATTTTTGTGTATGGTGTAAGTTGGTGGTCTAGTTTCATTTTTTTGCCTGTATTTGTTCAATTTTCCAAGCACCATTTATTGAAGAGACTATCTTGATTCCATTGTATACTCTTGCCTCCTTTGTCAAATATTAATTGAGCATAATGGCTTGGATTGATTTCTGGGTTCTCTGTTCTGTTCCATTGGTCTATATGTCTGTTCTTGCGCCAGTCACAGGCAGTTTTGAGAACAATGGCTTTGTAATATAGCTTGATATCTGGGTTGTGAGCCCGCCAACTTTGTTCGTCTTTCTTAGGAGAACTGCAGCTATTCAGGGTCTCTTTTTATTCCATATGAATTTTTGGAGAGTTTGTTCTAGGTCTGTGAAATATGCTGTTGGTATCTTAGTGGGGACTGCATTGAATCTATAGATTGCTTTGGGTAGTATGGACATTTTAATGATGCTGATTCTACCAATCCATGAACATGGTATATTCTTCCATTTGTTTATGTCTTCCTCTATCTCTTTCTTCAATGTCCTGTAGTTTTCTGAGTACAGGTCTTTTACATCCTTAGTTAAGTTTATTCCTAGGTATCTTAATATTTTTGGTGCAATAGTAAATGGGATTGTTTTTGTTGTTTCTCTTTTTGTGAGTTAATTATTGGTGTATAGAAAAGACATAGATTTCTGGGTGCTAATTTTGTATCCTGCTACATTGCTGAATTCATTTATTAAGTCTAGTTTTTTTTTGATGGAGTCTTTGGGGTTTTCTATGTACAATATCATGTCATCTGTGAATAATCACAGTTTTACTTCTTTTCCAATTTGGATGCCTTTTATATCATCTTCTTGTTTGATCGCTATAGCTAGCACTTCCAGTATTATGTTGAACAGGAGTGGTGAGAGTGGGTATCCCTGTCTTATTCTTGTTCTTAGGAGAAATGGTTTTAGTTTTTGCCCATTGAATATGATGTTTGTTGTAGGTTTGTCATATATGGCTTTTATTATGTTGACATATGCTCCCTCTATTCCCACTTTGCTGAGCATTTTTATCAAAAATTGGTGTTGGATTTTATCGAATGCTTTTTCTGTGTCTATTCATATGATCATGTGATTTTTGTTTTTCAATTTGTTTATGTGATGTATCACATTTATTGCTTTGCAAATATTGTACCAGCTTTGCATCCCTGGAATAAATCCCACTTGATCAAGTTGTATGATCTTTTTAACATATTGCTGGATGTGATTTGCTAATATTTTGCTGTGGATTTTAGCATCTATGTTCATCAGGAATATTGGTCTATAATTCTTTTTCTTTTTAGTGTCTTTATCTGGTTTTCAAATTAGCGTAATGCTGGCCTCATACAAATAGTTTGGAAGTGTTCCTCCCTCTCGGATTTTCTGAAATAGTTTGAGGAGTATAGGTATTAGTTCTTTGAATGTTTGGTAAAACTCCCCTGTGAAGCCGTCGGGACTTGGGCTTTTGTTTGGTGGGAGTTTATTGATTACTGCTTCTATTTCATCAGTTGTTATTGGCCTATTTTTTATTCTTCTTGACTCAGTTTTGGGAGATCGTATTTTTCTAGGAATTTGTCTATTTCTTTTTTTAATTATATTTTATTGTTTAAGGTATTACAAATAGTAGTACATATGTCTCTTTTTTCTTTTTCCCCCACTGACCTCCCCCAGGCATCCCCTACCCCCCAGTACTTGCCCTCATCCCCTTGCCCCCAGTGTCTTGGGTCTGTTGGTTGTGCTTATATGTGTGCACATAAGTCCTTCAGTAGATCTCTTATCCGCCCCCAACCCTCCCCTACGTTCCCGCTGTAGTTTGACAGTCTGTTCAATGCCTCTTTGCCTCTATTTTTGTTCAACAGTTTGTAATGTATTATCCATAAATGAGTGAGATCATGTGATATTAATCTTTCACTGACTGGCTTATTGGAATTTGTCTATTTCATCCACATTGTCCAGTTTGTTGGCATATAGTTGTTCATAGTTTTTTCTTACAATTCTTTGTATTCCTGTGGTGTCAGTTGTTACTTCTCCACTTTCATTTCTGATTTTATTGATATTGATCCTCTCTCTCTGTTGCCTCATGAGTCTGGCTAATGGTTTATCAATTTTATTTATCCTTTGAAAGAACCAGCTCTTGGTTTCATTGATTTTTTTGTATTGTTATATTAGTCTCTATGTTATTTATTTCTGCTCTAATATTTATTATTTCCTTCCTTCTACTTACTCTGGGCTTCTCTTGTTGTTCTCTTTCTAGTTCTGTAAGTTGCTCCTTCTACTTACTCTGGGCTTTTCTTGTTGTTCTCTTTCTAGTTCTGTAAGTTGCAGGGTTAAATAGTTTATTGCTGATTTTTCTTGTTTTTTGAGGTATGCCTGTAGTGCTATTAACTTCCCTCTCAGGACTGCTTTTGCTGTGTCGCAGAGATTTGGGGTTGTTTTGTGTTCATTTTCATTTATTTCCCAGAAGTTTTTATTTCTTTCTTGATCTCGTTGGTAACCCATTCATCTATATATATAAAAGCCTAAGTGACCATTACGACCCAACGACCGGGACGACCAGTTGCTATGCCGTGCACTGACCACCAAGGGGCAGATGCTCAATGTAGGAGCTGCCCTCTGGTGGTCAGTGCGCTCCCACAGTGGGAGCACTGCTCAGCCAGAAGCCGGGCTCACAGCTGGCGAGCACAGCTGCAGTGGCAGGAGCTTCTCCCGCCTCCATGGCAGTGCTAACGAGCAGCAGTGGCGGTGGAGGAGGTGGTGGTGGTGACAGCAGTGGCGGCTGGCATAGCAGGGCTGAGATGAGCTGCAGTGGAGCTGCGCCCAGCCCCGGCTGGGGCTCCTCCCTGGCTGCCTGCCACTTCAGCAGTGCTACATCCCTTGGGGGGATCCTGGATTGTGAGAGGGCACAGGCCAGACTGAGGGACCCCACCTGTGCACAAATCCTTTCACCGGGCCTCTAGTTGTTTAATAACATGCTAGGTAGCTTCCATGAATTTGAATGTTTTTGGGTGTTTTTACTGTAGTTGATTTCTAATTTCATTCCACTGTGATCTGAGAAGATGCTTGATATGATTTCAATCTTCTTGAATTTATAAGAATTTGTTTTGTGTCCTAACATGTGGTCTATCTTTGTGAATGATCCGTGTGCACTTGGGAAAAATGTATATTCTACTACATTGGTGTGGAATGTTCTATAAATGTCAATTAAATCATCTGATCCAGTGTGTCCTTTAGAGTCTCTGTTTCCTTGTTGATATTTGTCTGGGAGATCTATCCATTGAAGTCAGAAGGGTGTTAAAGTCCCCTACTATAACTGTATTGTTGTTGATCTATTAAAATCATCTAGAAGTTTTTTTATATATTTAGGTGCTCCTATATTGGGTGCATATATGTTTACCAAGGTTATATCCTCTTGTTGAATCGATCCCTTTAATATTATGTAGTGACCTTTGTTGCCTCTTGTGATGGCTTTCATTTTAAAGTCTATTTTGTCCAATATGAGTATTACTACTCCAGCTTTGTTTTTTCTTTTCCATTTGCATGGAAAAATTTTTTCCTTCCCTTCATTCTCATCTTGTGTGTGACTTTTGTTTCGAAGTGGGTCTCTTGTAGACAGCATATAGTTGGATCATGTTTTTTTTTATCCATTCAACTACCCTATGCCTTTTGTTTGGAGCATTTAATCTATTTACATTTAGGGTTATTATTGATAGGTACTTATTGATTGCCATTTTAATTCTGTATGGCTAGATTTTTCTCTGTTTCTTCTTATTATTACAACAATCCCTTTAGCATTTCTTGTAATGCTGGCTTCGTGGCAATGTATTTTTTTTTTTGGTCTGGGAAGCTCTTTATTTGACCGTCTACTTTGAATGATAGCCTTGCTGTATATAGTAATCTTGGTCTCAGATCCTTGCTTTCCATTACCTTGAGGACTTTATGCCATTCCCTTCTGGCCTGTTGAGTTTCTGACGAGAAATCAGGTGTTGGTCTTAATGAATACTTCTTTGTAGGTAACAGTTTTCTCTTGCTGCCTTTAAAATTCTCTTTTGGTCTTTAATTTTTGGCATTTTAATTATGATGTGTCTGGGTATGGGCCTGTTTGGGTTCTTCTTGTTTGGGGTTCTCCGTGCCTACTAAACTTGTGTGACTTTTTCCTCTACCAGGTTAGGGAAGTTTTCTGCCATTATTTCTTCAAACACCTTCTCTATGCCTTTCTCCCTTTATGCCTCTTCTGGCACACCTGCTATTCTAATATTGTTACATTTCACATTGTCCCACAGCTCCCTTAAGCTGTCCTCCTGTTTTTTGTTTATTGTTTTTTTCTTTTTGGTTCTCTGATTGAGTGATATTTTCAACTCTGTCTTCTAATTCACTGATCTGATCCTCAGCTTCCCCTATTCTGCTCTTTATTCCTTCCAATGTGTTCTTTATTTGTGTTATGTCATTCTTTATCTCAGACTGTTATTTTTCATAGTTACTATATCTTTTTTCATGCTGTTGAACATTTTTACCATCATTACTCTGAACTCTGTCAGATAAATTTATTATTTCTGCTTCCTTTATCTCTTCTTCTGGAGAATTCTCTAGTTCTTTCATTTGGGGGTTGCTTCTTTGTCTTCTCATTTTGGCTTTCTGTTTGGGTTTGTGACTACATATTAGATAGATCCTCTACACCTCTCAATCACTAGTGCAGGATAGTGTTAAAGGCTGTTTCTGATTAATTAGATCAGGCATAGACTCAAAGCCTCAAGAGACCACTTCTGCATACAGACTGATAGGATTCCAACTTGAATTGAACCTCAGGCAATCATCCTCAGATGTGGCGTGAGTTTTTTCAACAGGGTGAGGCAGTTTCTTCTGCCTGGGGGCTAATTTTTATTTTTAATCTTTGAAGTGGCCTCAGGGCAAGGTATTTTCCAATAGGATGTGTCAACTGTCTCCCCACCAGGCAAGTCAAATGTCTTTGTGGGAAAGATATCCTCTGCTGCGTGAGGGAATGACAATCTTGAGCAACTTGGGGTGTCTGCCTTCTGAGCTCTATCCCCCAAGTCCCAGTCCAGACTTCTGCTCTCACAGCTCCAGTTCACTTCACCCTCCCTCTGCTGGATCACAAGGTGGGTGGCTCCACAGGGAATTTTATGCATTGGCCCTTTAAGAGGGTGTCTGAATTTTCAGTTGTTACTCCCTAGCAGACAGCACTCCACTGCTTTTCACAGCCAGATGTTATGTGGGTAACCTCCTCAGTTTTGGTACACTCTACTAGGGGGCCCAGCATGGGGAGTAGATCCCAGAGTTCTCAATGGAAACCCCCAAGAGCTGAGATATCTCTCTGAGACTTCAGTTGCTGTTGTGGGTGCCCAGCCAGCCCTTTTGCACCCCCACCCCTCCTACCAGTCTCTATTCAGTCTCCACTTTTGGTCCTCGAGTATCAGGTTCTCTCCTGCAAGTTTTCCATTGATTATTCAGGAAGTTTTTCTGTATTTTAGTTGTAATACCAGTTTGTTCCTGGGAGCATGTCCATGCAGCATCCACTTACTCTGCCGCCATTTTTAATCTGCATGTTCTAACAGTTTTCATATCTAAAGAACATACTATGCCAAATGAGATTTGAGACAAAAATATTTTTATTTTAACATATATTGCTATATACTTTCCCAAAGATAGTAATAATTTATATTCTTAAGTATCACATGAGGGTGACTGTTTTTCTACTCCCAGCAGCACTGTATGTCACAGTGTTTTTAATTTTTGTCATTTGATGAAAAAAAAATGGTACTTCACGATGTTTAATTTGTATTTCTGAATGCTAGTAAGGTGGCTCATCTCACTGTTTAATAAATTTAGTTCGCAGGTCAGACTCTTAATCTACATAGACTCTATGCTCCTGAGGAAAAAAATAGAGGAGTCAGACTAAATCTCTAGCAAAATAACTACAACTGTTATCTGGACACCATTTTTTTAAATGTATTTTTATTGTTGATGGTATTACAGATATCTCCCCCAGCTCCCAGGTCTTCACTACCCTATTGCCTGTGTCCATGAGCTATATATATAAATATATAAGTTCTTTGGTTTACCTCTCCTCCCCCCAACCCCACATCGAGGTATGTCAGTCTATTCTATGACTCCCTGCTCCAGGTCTTATTTTGTTGGTACATTCATTTTGTTCATTCAATTTCACAAATAAGTGAGATCATGTGATATTTGTCTTTCTCGGGTTGGCTTATTTCACTTAGCATAATATTTTCCAGACCCGTCCATGCTGTCCCAAAGTGGAAGAGATCCCTCTTTTTTACAGCTTTATAGTATTCTGTAGTGTAAATGTCCCACCGTTTTTTTATCCATTCATCTACTGATGGGCACTTTGGCTGTTTCCAAATCTTAGCTATTGTAAATATGCTGCTATGAACATAGGGTGCATATATTCTTTCTGATTGGTGTTTTGAGGTTTTTAGGATATATTCCCAAAAGTGAGATCACTGGGTCAAACAGAAATTCTATTTTTAATTTTTTGAGGAAACTTCATACTGTTTTCTGTAGTGGCTGCTACAATCTGCATTCCCACCAGCAATGAACTAGTGTTTTCTTTTCCCCACATCCTAGCCAGCACTTGTTGTTTGTTGATTTTTTTTATCATAGTCATTCTGTCAGATGTGAAGTGATATCTCATTGTGGTTTTAATTTGCAGTTCTCTGATGATTAGTGGCTTTGAGCATTTTTTCATGTGTCACTTATTGGGCCATTTGAATGTCCTCTTTGGAGAAATGTCTATTCAGGTCTTCAGCCCATTTTTTATTAGATTGTTTGTCTTCTTTTTGTTGAGTTGTATGAGTACTTTATATATTTGAGATATTAACGCCTTGTCAGATACATCATTGGCAAATATGTTCTTCCATTCAGTGGGTTCCCTTTTCAATTTGATGCTTTTTCGTGGTTGTTTTTTTGTTTTGTTTTGTTGTTGTTGTTTTGCTGTGCAAAAGCTTTTTTTATGTAATCCCATTTTTTTATTCCTTTGCCCTAATAGATGTAAACATATTACTGCATAAGATGTCTGAGATGTGACTGCCTATATTTTCTTCTAAGATTTTTAAGATTTCATGCCTTACATTTTTTAAGTCTTTTATCCACCTTGAGTTTGTTCTTGTGTATAGTGTAAGTTGGTGATCTAGTTTCATCTTTTTGTATGTGTCTGTCCAGTTTTCCCAGCACCATTTGTTGAAGAGACTGTTTTTACTCCATTGTATGTTCTTGCCTCCTTTGTCACACATTAATTGACTGTAATAGTGTGGGTCAGTTTCTGGGGTCTCTGTTCTGATCCATTGGTCTATATGCCTGTTATTGTGCCAGTACCAGGTTGTTTTGGTTATAATGGCTTTGTAATATACTTTGATATCCAGTATTGTGATCCCTCTTACTTCATTCTTTTTCTCAAGATTGCTGCAGCTATGGTCTTTTATGGCTTCACGTAAATTTTTGGTATGTTGGTTCTAACTCTGTGAGTATGTCATTGGTATTTTAAGATGGATTACATTGAATTTGTAGATTGTTTTGGGTAGTATAGACATTTTAATGGTGTTAATTCTTCTCATCCATGAACATGGTATGTTTCCACTTCTTTGTATTTTCCTCTAATTTCTTTTTTCAATGTCCTATAGTTTTCCAAGTACCGGTCTTTTACCTCCCTGGTTAAGTTTATGCATAGGTATCTTAATTTTGTTGTTGTTGTAATGGTAAGTGGGATTGCTTTTTTAGTTTCTCTTCTGAGAATTCATTATTGGTGTATAAAAATGCCATCAATTTGTGGATGTTGATTTGGTATCCTGCTACCTTGCCAAATTCATTTATAAAGTCTAGTAGTTTCCTGGTGGAGTTTTAGGGTTTTCTATATACAATATCATCTCATCTGCGAATGACAGTTTTACTTTATCCTTTCAAATTTGGATGCCTTTTATCTCTTCTTCTTGCCTGATTGCTGTGACTAGGACTTCCAGTACTATGTTGAATAAGAGTGGTGGAAGTGGACATCCTTGTCTTGTTCCAGTTCTTAAGGGAAACATTTTTAATTTTTTTAAAAAATATATTTTATTGATTTTTTACAGAGAGGAAGGGAGAGAGATAGAGAGTTAGAAACATCGATCAGCTGCCTCCTGCACATCTCCCACTAGGGATGTGCCCGCAACCCAGGTACATGCCCTAGACCGGAATCAAACCTGGGACCTTTCAGTCCGCAGGCCGACGCTCTAAGAGTTTTTACAAACCGGTTTTGGCGCATTTTTAATTTTTGCCCATTGAGTATTATGTTGGCAGTAGGTTTGTCACATATGGCCTTTAATATGTTGAGGTATGTTCCCTCTATTCCCACTTTACTGAGAGTTTTTATCAAAAAAGGGTGCTATATTTTGTCGAATACTTTTTCTGCATCAATTGATATGATCATGTGGTTTTTATTTTTCAATATGTTTATGTGATATTACATTTATTGATTTGCAAATATTGCACCAGCCTTGTATCCCTGGAATAAATGCCACTTAATCATGGTATATGATCTTTTTAATATATTGCTGGGTCTGATTTGCTAATATTTGGTTGCGGATGTTAGCATCTGTGTTCCTCAGGGATATTGGCCAGTAATTCTCTTTCTTTGTAGTGTCTTTATCTGGTTTTGGAATTAGAATAATTCTGCCTTTGTAAAAAGAGCTTGGAAGTGTTCCTTCCCCTTGAATTTTTGGCATAGTTTGAGAAGGATAGGTGTTAGTTCTTCTTTGAATGTTTGCAAAACTCCCCTGTGAAGCCACCCAGACCAGGGCTTTTGTTTGCTGGAAGATTTTTTATTACTACTTCAATTTCATCACTTGTTATTGACCTATCCATATATTCTGATTCTTCCTGATTGAGTTTTGGAAGATTGTATGTTTCTAGGAATTTGTGCATTGCACCCAGCTTGTCCAGTTTGTTGGTATATACTTGCTTATAGTATTTGATTACACTCCTTTGCATTTTTGTGGTATCTGTTGTTATATTCCCTCTTCATCTCTGATTTTATTTATTTGGGTCCTTTCTCATTGTTTCTTGCTGAATCTGGCTAGGGGTTCATGAATCTTGTTTATCTTTTCAAAGAACCAGCTCTTGGATTTATTGATCTTTTGTACTGTTTCTTTAATCTTGGTGTCATTTATTTCTGCTCTGATCTTTATTTCCTTCCTTCTACTTACTCTGGGCTTTTCTTGCTGTTCTCTTTCTAATTCATTTAGTTTTAGGGCTAGATGGTTTATTAGTCCTTTTTATTATTTCTTGAAGTAGGCCTGTAGTGCTAAGAAATTCCCTCTCTGAACTGCTTTTGCAGACACACTATAGATTTTGGGTGGTGGTGTGTTCATTTTCATTTGTTTCCAGGAAGTTTTTAATTTCTTGCTTGATCTCATTAGTAACTCATTCATTGTTTAATAACATGCTATTTAGCCTCCGTGTATTTGAGTGTTTTTTGTTGTAGTTGACTTCTAACTTCATGACATTGTGATCTGAGAAGATGCTTGGTATTATATCAATCTTCTTGAATTGGTATAAACTTGTTTTGTGCCCTAACATGTGGTCTATCTTTGCAAATGTACCATATGCACTTGAGAAGAATGTATATTCTGTTGCTTTGGGATGAAATGTTCTGTAAATATTGGTTAGATACATTTGATCTAATGGTTCATTTAAGGCCTCTGTTTCCTTATTCATTTTTTGTCTGAAAGATCTATTCAGTGATGCCAGTGGGGTGTTAAAGTCCCCCATTTTAACTGTATTGCTGTCAATCACTCCCTTAAAGTCCATCAAGAGTTTTTTAATGTACTCTGTACTCCTATATTGGGTGCATATATGTTTACAAGGGTTATATTTCCTTGTTGAATCACTCCCTTTAGTATTATGAAGTGGCCTTCTTTGTCTATTCTTATGGCCTTTGTTTTGAAGTCTATTTTATCTGATACTAGAGGCCCAGTGCACAGATTTGTACATGGGTGGGGTTCCTCAGCCTGGCTGGCGATGGGGGCTTATTGGAGGGAGGCTGGCTGGCCGGGGGGAGGGACCGAGGGAGGTTGGCCAGCTGACCTCCCTGATCAGGGCCAATGGATGGGCCAGCTAGCTGGGGGGAGGGACCGCAGGAGGCCAGCGGGGAGGGTTGGGGGGAGGGACTGCAGGAGGTTGGCTGGACAACTGCAGGGAGGGACCGCAGAGGTTGGCCAGCTGTGGGAGGTTGGCTGTGGGAGTGCACTGACCACCAGGGGGGAGCTCCTGCATTGAGCGTCTGCCCCCTGGTGGTCACGGTGCATCATAGCAACCAGTCAACTACTCATTCAGTTGTCCGGTCGTTCAGTCACTTAGGCTTTTATATATATACTAGAGGCCCAGTGCACAAAAATTTGTGCACTCGGGGGGCAGGGGGGGGGGTCCCCCAGCCCGGCCTGTGCCCTCTCGCAGTCTGGGACC
>NW_005356635.1:4096145-4098817 GCF_000412655.1 Myotis brandtii
AGAGGATCTGAAAGATAGGGTTCTGGGTGTGTTTCTGTGTAAGAAATGGGGAGAGAAAAAGATTGAAAAGAAGGGAAAAAAGGGGAGACAGACCCCACCTTCCCCTTAGGGGACCCCCTTCTCCTTGCCATGTAGTCAGCAACCCCAGCACTGAGTCGGCTGGGGTAGGGCGACCCCATTTGCCCTTCTCCATCTTGTGCTTCTCCTGTGTCTGGGGCTTGTCCTCTGGATGCCTTTGTCCTCTCGTCAAGAGTCACCTCTGAGCCCCCACCCTGTGGCCTGAGGGGTGAGATCAGTTGGAAGTGTCAGAATGAACGCTCCCTGGTCCTTCTGTTGGGGACGTCACTGAGGACGGGGTCACAGCCTCCTGCCAGCACCGTTTGCCCTCATTTCCCGAGGGCTGTCCATCTGGCCTCCCGGAGGATATCTCCGTGGCCCCCTGGACCCATCGAGTGTCGGAGTGATTCCACCTGGGAAGCAGGGCAGGAATCTCCGTTGAGCCCGGGCATCTCCAGAAACATGTCTCCAGACCCTGAAAGATTGAAAGAGCCGCCAGAGCCTGCGGAGGAAGTGGGTGCCAGGAGCTGATGAGGCTGTGGCCCCCCTGGTTGACAGACACAGCAGTCTTGACAGCATAGATGTTTGCCTCATCTTGAAACTTTCTGATATTTTTCTTATAGTGAATCTGCTTGTTGCCAAACCAGTTGGAGACCTGAGAGATGGTGATGCCACACTTCTTGGCGAGCTCCTCCTTTGCCTACTCACTGAGATATGGGTTAATCAGGTGGGAATAGAAATACTCATTTAGGACCTCGGTGGCCTGTTTGCTGAAGTTCTGGCATTTCCGTCTGGCATCCAGGAACCAGGAGTGCAGGATCATGACAGCTTGGCATCTCCACAGATCCCAGAGCAATTGAGGGGTGGGGGAGAGAGAATGGGTGAAATGAGAGAGAGAGAGAAAGAGAGAGAGAAACAGAATAGTCACATATGTGTCTGAGAGAGAGAGAATGTATATGTGTCTATAGAGAAACAATAGTTGTGTATGTATTTATGAGAGAGAGAAACAGAATAGTTGTGTATGTGTCTATGAGAGAGACAGAGGATCTGAAAGATAGGGTTCTGGGTGTGTTTCTATGTAAGAAATGGGGAGAGAAAAAGATTGAAAAGCAGGGAAAAAAGGGGAGACAGACCCCACCTTCCCCTTAGGGGACCCCCTTCTCCTTGCCATGTAGTCAGCAACCCCAGCACTGAGTCGGCTGGGGTAGGGCGACCCCATTTGCCCTTCTCCATCTTGTGCTTCTCCTGTGTCTGGGGCTTGTCCTCTGGATGCCTTTGTCCTCTCGTCAAGAGTCACCTCTGAGCCCCCACCCTGTGGCCTGAGGGGTGAGATCAGTTGGAAGTGTCAGAATGAACGCTCCCTGGTCCTTCTGTTGGGGACGTCACTGAGGACGGGGTCACAGCCTCCTGCCAGCACCGTTTGCCCTCATTTCCCGAGGGCTGTCCATCTGGCCTCCCGGAGGATATCTCCGTGGCCCCCTGGACCCATCGAGTGTCGGAGTGATTCCACCTGGGAAGCAGGGCAGGAATCTCCGTTGAGCCCGGGCATCTCCAGAAACATGTCTCCAGACCCTGAAAGATTGAAAGAGCCGCCAGAGCCTGCGGAGGAAGTGGGTGCCAGGAGCTGATGAGGCTGTGGCCCCCCTGGTTGACAGACACAGCAGTCTTGACAGCATAGATGTTTGCCTCATCTTGAAACTTTCTGATATTTTTCTTATAGTGAATCTGCTTGTTGCCAAACCAGTTGGAGACCTGAGAGATGGTGATGCCACACTTCTTGGCGAGCTCCTCCTTTGCCTACTCACTGAGATATGGGTTAATCAGGTGGGAATAGAAATACTCATTTAGGACCTCGGTGGCCTGTTTGCTGAAGTTCTGGCATTTCCGTCTGGCATCCAGGAACCAGGAGTGCAGGATCATGACAGCCTCACAGGTGGCCACTTCCGCCAGGGGCCGCTCCTAGACCAGGCAGCGTGGTGTGACTGTTTGTGACCCCCGGCTGGGTCGGCCTCAAGGCTGGGCAGTGCTGTGGGCCACTTCCGCTGGGGGCCGCTCCTGGGCCCCGCCTGACTGGTGGTGACTATTAAGTGCCTGACTGGTCCTAACTAATTAGCATATCTGGGCTAATTAGCATATTCCTCTCTTATTATATAGGACTAGAGGCCCGGTGCACGAAATTCGTGCACTGGGGATGGGTGGGGGGTCCCTTAGCCCAGCATGTGCCCTCTCGCAGTCCAGGACCCCTCCCTCCTTACTGCCCACCTGCTTGCTGCTTCCTACCGCTCGGCTTGCTGCTCCTTAGCGCTGCCGCGAAGGCCTTGGGTCTGCTGGGTGCCGGGCCTGCGGGTTTGTGTCTCTGATACCCCCAGCAGCCCCAGCACCTTGATGGCGGGGCTTGGGGCTGCGGGTCTTTGATCAGGGCCCCAGCAGCCCCAGCACCAAGGTGGTGGGCCTTGGGGCTGCTGGGTACAGGCCCCCCCTGCGTGTTTATGTCTTCTATCAGGCCCCCAGCAGCCCCAGCAGCCCCAGCACCGCCTAAATAACTTAAGGGAAACTTTATTTAGTCTTCTTTTAAAAGCAATCTAGTTTAAAAATGAGTTGCAGTTAAGAGAGAA
>NW_005356635.1:4101122-4131277 GCF_000412655.1 Myotis brandtii
TGTACTCCATGCAGCCCTCCTCCTCCATGCAGTACCGGATGTAGGGCTTGAAGAGGGAGCCGAACATCTTGAAGCCTTTGAGGAGGTCCCGGGCTGCAGCAGCCCCCGCGTGCGCAGCGCCTTCTCCATCATCGGCGCCATCACGCTGCCCCACAGCCCACGGTGCAGAAGCCCGATCTTGGAGATGTTGCTGAACAGGAGCGGGTCTTGGAGGTGTCGGGACTCCTCCCCAGGGCGACTCTTTACCCGGGAGTCCCCGCCGCTCTATTCACCTCCTCGGCCAGCGGGGAGCGCCCTCGGTGGGTCCGGGTCCGCTGCTCTGGGTGCTGGGGAGGGGGAGACCGTGGAGGGCGAGGCCCTGAAGCAGGAGGAGGCCCGGGAAGGCGGGCGGCTCCCCAGCACGTCCCGCTGCACCAGGCGCATGTGCCCCGCCCCCACCCGTGCCCTCCAGTCCTGCGTGGCTCCACACTGCACTCAGGGCCTGGGCAGCGCTCCAGGAGCGGGCATGGAGGTGTCAGGACTCCTCCCCAGGGCGACCCTTCACCCAGGCGTACCCACCGCTCCATTCACCCCCTCCTCCAGCAGGGAGCGCCCTCGGTGGGTCCTCTGCTCTGGGAGCTGGGGAGGAGGAGGCTGGCGGAGGGCTAGGCCCTAAAGCAGGAGAAAGCCTTGGAAGTCAGGCAAGGACCCCAGGACTCAAGGCACCCCCGCTGCCACCCCGCGTCCCGCTGGGGCCTGCACCCAGGAGTGCCATGGCTGCGGCAGGGCCACCAGCTGGGCTTGGAAGTGAGTCCTCCACGAACAGTCCCAGCAGCCTGCCTGGTGTGGGTGGGGATTTCGGGTCACCTTGAGGGAGGCTCTGGCCTTTCTCTGCTCCTCTCCTGGTGGATTGGCAGCGCTGAGGTCAGAGGAGCCGCCTTCCAGTCCCCAGGCCACTTCTCAGAGTCAGAAGTTGTGCCATCGGCCTCTGCCTAGGACGGGACCTCTGCACCCCCAGGGTGCATAAACACACAGGGCTTCCATCAGGCTTCGCTGATCCCGGGGCCGTGAGGCCTTGAGGCTCTGCTGATCCCGGGGTGGTGAGGCCTCGCAGCTCCGCTGATCCTGGGGGCGTGAGGCCTTGCTGCTCGGCTGGCTTCGGGGCCATTTGGCTTCGCTCCACCGCTTGAAGCCTAGTATGCAAATTAACTGCCATCTTTGTTGGTGATTAATTTGCATATCACCCTGATTAGCCAATGGGAAGCGTAGCGGAGGTACTGTTAATTACCCTTTTTGTCTTTTATTAGATAGGATACCTGCCTTGTCTCATGGACCTGCTTTCTGGTGTGAACACTCATTTCACCTGTTTTACTGCCACCTGCTGAGCTCTGGGCCTCACAGAGGTGTGGTCAGAGGCTGTGCAGAACCTCACATGCCAGGGCCATGAGAAGCACTTTCTGAAATAAATCATGATGCGTTAGTGGCCTGTATTGTCTGTTACTGAAAAGTGATCTTTGTTTGTTAACCCTCACCTGAGGATACTTTTCCATTGATTTTTTTTTTTTTCCTTTCCATTTGCATGGAATATATTTTTACATCCCTTCACTCTCAGTCTGTGTGTATCTGTTGTTCTGGGGTGGGTTTCTTGTAGACAACATATATACGAGTTATGATTTCTTATCCGTGCAGTCACCCTATATTTTTTGACTGGAGCATTTAGTCCATTTACATTTAAGGTTATTATTGATAGGTATTTACTTATTTCCATTTTTATATTCTTTATGCCTATGATCCTCTCTCATTTCCTGCCGGGGTTCTTGTCCCAGCATCTAGAAGGGTTCAGCAATCTGGAGAAGGCTGTGCATAGATTAAATAGGAGTCCAGACTAATCATCTGAGAGATGCAAATTAAAACGGCAATGTGGTACCATCTCACACCTGTCAGAGATGAAACATAATTTTGAAAGGCATTTGGGGGTCAGAGGAGCTTAGCTAAAGGAGCTAAGTTCTAAGGTCTTAGGTCTTAGGTCTAAGGTCTCCTCGTCCCAGGACCCCATGATTTTTATTAACACAATTTGTCCTGAGGCAAGGCAGAGATATACACTTCAAAGAGTATACACAAGCATTGTCAGAATGGTGGAATTAACCTACGGCTGTTCAGGTGTTTGGCCAGTAGGAGGCAATAACATGTAGATTAAGATGCCTTTTAGCTGTCTGGCAGCCAAGAAATCAATTTAATGTATCCTATTCAGGTTTGGGGAAATGCCTTCAGCCATTCCCAGATGCAGCCCTGCCGTCATGCTGGAATTGGTCTCCAGCAATTTTCCTCTTCTTAAAGCAGTCCCTTTAACATTTTTTGCATTGCTGGTTTGATGGTAATGTACTCCTTTAACCTCTTTTTATCTGGAAAGCTTTTTATTTCACTTTCAATTTTAAATAACAGCCATTCAATTTTAAATGGATGCAGTGGTCTTGGATTTAGGCCCGTGCTTTTTATTACTTTGAGTACTTCATGCCACTTCCTTCTGACATCAAGTGTTTCTCTTGAGAAGTCAGTTGACATTCTAATGGGAACTCCTTTGTATCTCTCTCTCTCTCTCTCTCTCTGCCTTTAAGATTCATTCTTTGTCTTTAACATTTGCCATTTTAATTATGATGTGTCTAGGTGTGAGTCTCTTTGGGTTCATCCTGAATGATACTCTCTGTGCCTTCTGAACTTGTGTGGTGCTTTCCTTCATCAGATTGTGAAAATTTTCTGTCATTATTTCTTTAAACAAGTTCTCTGTTCCTTGCTAATCCTCTGCCCCTTCTGGCATTCCTGTAATTCGGATGTTGTTACATTTCATGTTGTCCCAGAGCTCCCTTAAGCTATCTTCCTGCTTTTTAATTCTTTTTTCTATTTGCTGGTCTAATTGAGTATTTATTTCTACCCTGTCTTCCAAATCACTGATTCAGTCCTCTATTTCATCCAATCAATCTACTTTCAGTCCCTTCCAGTGTCAGATATATCATTCATGTCAGATATATCATGCTTCATGTCTGTCTCACTCTTGTTTGTGGCTTCTATTTCCCTTCTTGTGCAGTTATAATTTGCATTAAGTTCCTTAAGCATCTTTATAGCCATTGCTTTAAACTCTATTTCTGATAGGTTGCTTGCCTCCATCTCATTTAGTTCTTTTTCTGGAGATTCCTTCTTTTCTCTCATTTGGAAGTTGTTTCTTTATCTCCACATTTTAGCTGTTGCTTTATATTTGCTTCTACATATTAGATAGAACTGCTATGCCTCCCAGTCTTTGTGGGATGGCTTTATGTAGGTGTCTTGAGGGGTCCAGTGGTGTAGTCTTTTTGTTCAACTGAGCTGGATGCTCTAGGAGTGTCCCTTGTGTGCATTGTTTGGATTCTCCTATTGTAATTAGGACTTGATTACTTATATCCCATTTATGGGAGGGGTCTCCCCTCTGAATTGCTGCCAGTGAGGTTCAACCCTGATGTCATTGTGCCAGCTGTCTCATGTTCAGGGACTCCTTAGCCCAGGGGCTGGGTCTGCCTTGAGTCTCACACCTTGATTGACCCTGTTCTGACCTGTACTTCCTTCCTCTATGGAGCTCTTCCTGCAGGTGTCAGCTGCAGGTGTTTGGAGTGCTGCTGGCTTTTGCCTCACTGAGCAGTCTAGGATGGTGTCTGTGGTGGGGACCCAAACTGCTGTTTCTGACTAATTAGATCAGGCAAAGACTCAAAGCCTCCAAGGAACCACCTCTGCCTGCAGACTGATTGGGTTCAGTCTGAAGTGTCCTCAAGCAATCGTCCATAGGTTGGTTGAGAGGTTTTCCAATAGGGTGGGACAACTGCTTCTGCCTGAAGGCTAATTGTTATTTTCAGTCTCTTATTGGGCCTCAGAAACTCTACAGGGTAGGGCAGGAGATTTTACAATAGGGTGGTTCAACTGTCTTCTCCCCAGGCAAAAACTTCAGGATAGCACAGGATTGCCTGAGAAAGATGACCTCCGCAGTGTGAGGGAATGACTCAGCACAGGAAACTAGGGTGTCTGCCTTCCAAGCTCTATCCTCACATCCCCCAATCCTGGCTTATGTTTCTACAGCTCCAGTCCACTCTGCCCTCCCTCTGCCAGAGCCTAAGGTGAGTGGTTCTGCAGGGAATTTTGTGCATTTGGCCCTTTAAGAAGATGCCTGCATTTCCATCCACCTCTCCCTGGCAGACAGCAACCCTGCTGCTTTTCACAACCAGATATTATGTGGGCACCTTTCTCAGTTTTTGTGCTCTCTTCTGGGGGGCATAGGTTGGGGATTAAACCCTAGAATTCTCAGTGGGAACCTCCCACAGCTGAAATATTCCTCCAGGACCTCAGCTGCTGTCTATGGGAGCCTGGCCAGCCCTTTCGCACCTCTGCCCTTCCTACCAGTCTTTATGCAGTCTTCAGTTTCTGTTCTTGGTTATCACGGTTCTCTCCAGCTAGTCCTCAGTTGATTTTTCAGGGTCATTCTTCTGTATTTTAGTTATAATTCCAGTTTGGTCCTGGGAGCGTGTCTGTGAGCTTCCACTTATTCCACTGCCATTTGTAATCTCCTGGACACCATTTTAGCTATAAATCAATCAATGCCTGAAAGTAGTCCATTGTTTGGCCATTGTGCAAAAAAAATACCTCCACCACATCTTAATAAAGACTCTCAAGAAACTTCCAGAGACATCTAAATTGCAAACAATGGCCACCACCACAGAGGCAGGAGAGATGAATGTTAAGTTCAACATAAACTATTTTTTGACACCTAGCACTGCCAAACCTGAAGAGAGCCACGTTGGTAGTGACCACCTCTAAAGCACTGGATTGAGAAGCATTCTTAGGCCAATCACAACTTACCATAAAAGAGAGACTGGGCAGCAATGTGTGCCATGGGCACAAGAATCTAAAGGGACAACATCCCATGGGAAGAGAGTGGGATTGTCTCCTGGGACTTAAAAGTCTGGGAGCTCTTGATCTGGGTAAGACATCACCCTCATCCCTCCTCCTCACTGAGGCTGTAGGAAGCAGGGATCGGAATAACCTTGCCCTCCGTCCACCCCCAGCCCACCTCTTCTTTGACCCTTTTTCATTTTATCCAGAATTCACCTGAATAAAAATGTTGTGAGAAATGAAAGTAACGTTGCAGTTTTCCGCACCCTAAATCCACTAGAAATGGCCACACAGGGCTAATAAGGGAGAATTAAATGACGTTTGAAAATCTGCCAAGAAGAGAAACTGCAAGCAAAATAGATATACAATCTATGGTCCTCTTCAGAGAATTAAAACAAAACAAATTTTTTAAAAACCCACCTCTTATTGCTAAAGCTCAGAATGCCTACATTTCAGGTCCCTGCAGGAATGGTTACATCTTTCTCTCTCTGAAATGAAATGCAAGTTGGCTAGGTGCTGTCCTCCCCTCTCCTTTCTCTCCACCACCAGGGTCTCCTTTCTCAGGACATCGCCTGACCCCTAGTGGTCACTCTGCCTCCTGCAGCTTGTCAGTTCTAATTTGTGGACAAAAGTCATTGCCTTTGAAAAAGTGATGTTTGTAAATTACTATAGTGATGAGTATCTGAGTTCAAGAAAGTCTTCAAAACAAGTAAACTTAAGAGAAATTACCAGAGAGGCCTAAACATCAAAGAACACAAGTAACCTTTTGTCATATGACAGTGTTACATGGCATGTCTCCTCTCCAGGCCGCTCAGCCTCACACCCTTGCTCACTCCCTTCCCTGGGCTCTCTGGGCACAGAGATATGGGTTTCCCCTTCCTCTTGACTGGTTCTGAAATGACGGCCTTCCCCAGCATTCAGGCCTGGGCCCTCCTCATTTTCCACCCATACACTGTTGGTGCCCATCCTCGCATGGCTTCAGTTATGTCAGAGGGAGGAGGATGTCAAAGGGCTAACTTTAGGCCCTCTCCTGTGCAAGCCTATAGCCAACTGCCTATGGATATCTCCACTTAGAGATAATTAGCTGAAAAGGAGATTAATTATTAACTTGTTTGAGGCATTGTGTTAGTTTGTTAGAGCTGCCAAAATACTACAGACTGGCTTATAAAAAGCAAATTTATGCCTTGGCAGGGTGGCTCAGTTGGTTGGAACATCGTCCAAAAGGCTGTGGGTTTAATTCCTGAGCAGGGTACATACCTAGGTTGTAGGTTTGATAACGGGTTGGGGTTTGTATGAGAGGCAACAGATCTGTTTCGCTCTTTCCCTCCTTCCCCCTTTCTCTAAAGCCAATAAAAGCACATCTTCGGGTGAGTATTTTTAAAAAAAGAAATAAAATTTATTGTATCACAGTTCTAGAGGAGGGAAGTCCAAGATCAAGGTGTCAGCAGGTTTGGCGTCTTCTGAAGCCTCTCTCTTTGACTTACAGAGAGCCAAACTTTTCACTGCATTCTCACATGGTCTTTCTTCTGTGTGTGCACATTCCTGGCTTCTCTTTGTATGTCCAAATTTCCTCTTCTTATAAAGACACCAGTCAGAGTAGATTAGGGCCCACCATACTAGCCTTGTTTAACTTAATCATATCTTTAAAGGCCCTATCTCCAAATGCAGTCACGTTCTGAGGTACTAGGGGTTACTACTTCAATATATGAAGTTGGGGAGAATGCACTTCAGCCCATGATAAGTATCTACTTAGAATGTCAACTCGAGATATCTGTGAATCTAAAAGGCACTTCAGGATCAATATAACCATCACCTCCACCTTTACACTTAGACCTCATCCTCTGCCCATGGGCCCTTCCCCAAGATATGGCACCCCTTGAGCTCACCACCTCCCATGGTCCTTCCATCACAGGCATGCCTCTGAAACCTGTTCACTTCTCTGCAACAAAGTTGGTCCAAACCACCACCACCCTCATTGGTTTCTCTTCCCCATTCTTGCCCAACTCCAGCCCCTTCTCCACATGGCACTGAGAGTGAGCCTTACTGATTCTGCTCTGAATTTCCTTCAGTTAAATTGCACCATTCTCTTCTGTCTGAGGCCTTTGCATGTACTCTGCTTTTCCTGAAACCCCCTCCACCTTTCCCCTAGTAAACTTTTACTTGCTCATCAGTTTTTAGTTTAGACATCATTTCCTCCAGGAATTTCTCCCTATTTCCCCCACCAAAGGGATTGGATTCCTCCCTTTGTGCTACTGCATGAGTTATTAGGTGTCTCCTCCACTGGAGATCATAAGAAGATAATATTCTTATCATCTCTACTGGAGGAGATACCTAACACAGAAAACATGTTTGTGTTGCTCTTTCCCCAATGCCAAGCACTGCATCTAAAATAGATACTCAATAAATAGTGAATGAAAAAATGAGTGAATGTGCCCTGATCGGTTTGGCTCAGTGGATAGAGCATCGGCCTGGGGACTGAAGAGTCCCAGGTTTGGACTGAGGGAGGGTCGACCAAGATGGCGGCATAGGTAAACACTCGGCCTGGGGGAAGAGTCCCAGGTTTGGACTGAGGGAGGGTCGACCAAGATGGCGGCATAGGTAAACACTGGAGACTGCTGCCGCAAACAACAACTTCAAAAATACAACTAAAAGACGGAACGGACATCACCCAGAACCACAGGAAGGCTGGCTGAGGAGAGACTCTTCAACTAGAAGGAAAAATAACAGCACACCGAGGCTCAGAGGAGGCGCAGTGTGGAAAAAACTCAGGTGCGGAGGTGCGCGCGCAAAGCGGGCTGGTGGCTGAGAGCGCGGTTGTCGTTTTCGGTCAGGGGGGAGTCTCAGACTCTGAGCTCCAGATACGGGCGAATCGCTGGGGACTCGGACCCAAACGGGAGAAGCGGGAGTGTCTGGCATCAGTTGGAAGGCAGCTTTCCCTCCGAGGTTTGCAGCGGTTCCGGGGGTTCTGAGAAGCAGAGCCTCTGGGAACAGGACTGAGGGCACCATAACGGCTCCCTCCGCCCGCCCTGTTGAGCCCGCCCCGCCCAAGCCCTGCGCAGAGCCATTTGCCGGATCGCCTCAGGCAAAGGCTAGATTAGCACCTCCCCAGAGGACAGAAGTTTTCCGCGGCAGACACAGCTGATTCACACAGCCAGTCGGCCTGGTGGTCAAATCCCTCTAGTATTAACTACAACAATCAAGGCTCAACTAGAACAAGACTGCGCACAAAGACCACTAGGGGGTGCACCAAGAAAGCATAAAAAATGCGGAGACAAAAAAACATGACAGAAATGGAGGATATAGAGCTAAAAATCGCAATTTTGAGGGCTTGCAAAAATGTGCTAGAAGCTGTCAATAAACTTGAGGAGAGAGTCACGAAAACTAATGAGACCCTCGATGCTATGATAAAGAACCAACTAGAAATTAAGCATACACGGACTGAAATAAAGAATATTATACAGACACCCAATAGCAGACCAGAGGAGCGCAAGAATCAAGTCAAAGATTTGAAATGCGAAGAAGCAAAAAACACCCAACCGGAAAAGCAAAATGAAAAAAGAATCCGAAAATACGAAGATAGTGTAAGGAGCCTCTGGGACAGCTTCAAGCGTACCAACATCAGAATAATAGGGGTGCCAGAAGATGAGAGACAGCAAGATATTGAAAACCTATTTGAAGAAATAATGGCAGAAAACTTCCCCCACCTGGTGAAAGAAATGGACTTACAGGTCCAAGAAGCGCAGAGAACCCCAAACAAAAGGAATCCAAAGAGGACCACACCAAGACACATCATAATTAAAATGCCAAGAGCAAAAGACAAAGAGAGAATCTTAAAAGCAGCAAGAGAAAGAGACTCAATTACCTACAAGGGAATACCCATACGACTGTCAGCTGATTTCTCAACAGAAACTTGGCAGGCCAGAAGGGAATGGCAAGAAATATTCAAAGTGATGAATACCAAGAACCTACAACCAAGATTACTTTATCCAGCAAAGCTATCATTCAGAATTGAAGGTCAGATAAAGAGCTTCACAGATAAGGAAAAGCTAAAGGAGTTCATCACCACTAAACCAGTATTATACGAAATGCTGAAAGGTATCCTTTAAGAAGAGGAAGAAGAAAAAGGTAAAGATACAAATTGTGAACAACAAACATGCATCTATCAACAAGTGAATCTAAGAACCAAGTGAATAAATAATCTGATGTACAGAATGAACTGGTGATTATAATGAATCAGGGACATAGAAAGGGAATGGACTGACTATTCTTGGGGGGGAAAGGGGAATGGGAGATGCGGGAAGAAACTGGACAAAAATCGTGCACCTATGGATGAGGACAGTGGGTGGGGAGTGAGGGCGGAGGGTGGGGTGGGAACTGGGAGGAGGGGAGTTATGGGGGAAAAAAAAAAGAGGAACAAATGTAATCTGAACAATAAAGATTTAAAAAATAAACTTTCCCTTCCTCTCTGTAAATAATCAATATAATATTTTTTTAAAAAAAGAAAGACTGCTATTAAAAAAAATGAGTGAATGTAAGCATAGAATACAGCAAAAAAAATAATGGATTTATTCAAAGAAGATCTGGGTCCTTGTCTCAGCTCTGCCACTAACCAGCTATGGAGTCTATAGGCCAAAATAAAGTTGGGCTGGAGGATCATCTCTCAAAGTCTCTCTTGGTTCTAAACAGCTATAATTCTTCATCTATGATCCCAGGGAGAATATACTATGCTCATATCCAAGAAAGAGACCTTTGCCTGCTATTGATTCTGACAGAATGTCAATAGCTTGATGGAAATATAAGAGGCCTAGGAACAGTCAGTAATAAAAAAGACACTAAAAGTCCTCTAAATCAAGACAGTTAAATAAATCATTCCTGACAACTCAAAGAGAAAACAGAAACACCAAATGCAGTGACTCTTGGTCTCTCCTCTCCACCCTGTGTTCTCCCCTCTGTTGCCCTCCATTCTATACACATTCAGAGACTCTTGTCCTTAATAATGTGTGTGTGTGGGGGGGGTGTCCCTTATATTAAGATGATTATGGATCAAGTCCCCAAATTTTCTCTTAGCTTGAGGAGATTGCTTTCTATTTCCAACAAGGAAAACACAATTTGTTTTAAGTAAAGAAAGCTCCTTCCTGGTTTTCAAAAAGCATGAGGGGGAGAGACAGGTGAAGAAGTTTAATTAAGAAGTCACATCTAGATGACATTCAGTCAGTCATGGAAAGCAGTGGGTCCATGTGTTATAGATCAAACAAAACCTGGCAGTCCGCCTTTCCTTTATTTTATTTCTCCTCTTTCTAGTGTATCTGTGGTGCCTACAAAACCAAAGAATAACTGTGACTAGGGAAAAAATACGTGTTCAAAACTTAAGAAAACTTCAGAGGTCCCTCATTGCACCTGCCTTGTAGGGAAAGCTGGGTTAGCTACAGATTCGCAGAAATTACATAGAAATAAATGAACACAGCACAGAGGATTCTACTCAACATTAGAGCCATGATCCAGCTTGCCTATCGTGTTGCAGAGACTGTGTGCACAGAGGGGAAGAAAACACTCTTGTCTTTGAGGTCAGTCTGTTGCAGGAGTTCTCAACCTTGGCTGTCCACTCAGATCACTAGGGAGTTTTGGGGGAAAAAAAAAACACTGATGCACCATTGGTGGGGATGTAAAATGCTGAGATCACTATGGAAAACCATGTGGTGGTTCCTCAAAAACGTAAAAATATAATTACCATAGGATCCAGCAATTCCATTTCTGAATATATACTGAAAAGTATTGAAAGCAGGGTCACCCATGTTCATAGCAGCATTATTCATAATTGCCAAAAGGTCGAAGTAACACCCAAGTGTCCATTGACGATGAAAGAAAAACAAAATGTGGTATAAAAATAAAAGGGAAGCTCTTTTCCTCCCTGGCTGCTTGAAGACCAACCTTCATCATGAATGACACGGTAACTATCTGGACTGGGAAGTTCATGACCAACAGACTCCTTCAGCAGAAGCAAATGGTCATTGATGTCCTTCACCCTGGGAAGGCAACAGTACCCAAGACAGAAATCCGGGAAAAACTAGCCAAAATGTATAAGACCACACCTGATGTCATCTTTGTGTTTGGATTCAGAACCCACTTTGGTGGTGGCAAGACCACTGGCTCTGGCATGATTTATGATTCCTTGGATTACACAAAGAAAAATGAACCCAAACACAGACTTGCAAGACATGGCCTATATGAGAAGAAGAAGACCTCAAGAAAACAGAGAAAGGAACGAAAGAACAGAATGAAGAAAGTCAGGGGGACTGCAAAGGCCAATGTTGGTGCTGGCAAAAAGTAAGCTGGAGATTGAACTACAGAAGGAGTAAAGATTCTTTGGTGACTTTATCTGTGATGGTTGTGCAGATTTTTCATGAGAGGATTAATAAACTATAAACTTAAAAAAAATAAAAGGGAATATTATTTGGTTTAAAAAAGGAAGTAAATTCTGACGTATGATACAACATGGATGAACCTTCAAGACATTATAACTAAGTGAAGTAAACCAGTCACAAAAAGAGAAATACTGTATAATCCCACCTATATGAGGTACCTCAAGTAGTCAAATTCATAGAGGCAGAAAGCAGAGTGGTGGTTGGCAGGGGCTGAGGGAAGGGGGTAATAGGGAATTATTGTTTAATATTTATGGAGTTTCAATATCACAGAATGAAAAGAGTTCTATGGGTGGACAGTGGTGACGTTAGCACAGCACTGTGAATGTACTTTATGCCCTGAACTTTACTATTAAAAATGGTTAAGATTGCCCTGGCTGGTGTGACTCAGTGGTTGAGCTTCATCCCAGGCACCAAAGGTTGCTGGTTTGATTCCCAGTTAGGGCAAATGCCTGGGTTGTGGGCTCATCCCTGGCAGGGGCTGTGAGGAGTCAGCGCTGATGTTATGCTCTCACATTGATGTTTCTCTCTCTCCCTCACCCTTCCTCTCTCTCTAAAAATCAATGCATATTTTCTTAATAGTTAAGATGGTAAATTTTATGTTATGTGTATTCCATCACAATTTATAAATAAATAAGTAAATAAAAGATAAATTTTTAAAAACACATACTCTACTTCTAGAGTCTGATTTAATTGGTATGGAGTACAACCTGGGCATGGGGATTTATTAAATTGCCCAGGAGATTCTAATGTGCAGCCTAGTTTGAGAACCATTTCTGTGGAATGTAATAGCCATTGGTCTACAAAGTACTAAATCTGGAGCTACAATACCTGGGTTCTTCATCATATAAAACCACATGAGTGCTTTAAACTGTGCTAAGCCTCATTTTATCTCTTTACTAGAGTCCTGGTGCATGAAATTCATGCACAGGTGGGGTCCCTAGGCCTGGCTGGTGATCAGGGCTGATCATGTTCCCCGCCTCCCCACCTGCTCCTTCCCTCACTGCCCGCATCCACTGCCACCCACCCCCGGTTCCCTGTCCCAGACCAGAGCCCGCTCAGAGGGAGGAGCTGGGAGGTTCGTTGGCAGGCCCCAAATCAGGCAATCGGGGCCTGCCGGCCAGGGGAGGGATGGAGGGAGGGACCCAGGAGGTTGGCTGCCAGCCCCAATGAAGGAGGCGGCCCTCAGCACCCCTGGGAAAGGGGCCGTGTCTGCTACCACCCACTCCTGGTTCCCTGTCCCAGCCCATGGGGGAGGGACCGGGAGGTTGGCTGCAGGTCCTGATCTGGCGATCAGGAGGGACCAGAAGGTTGGCCGGCAGGCCCCATTGGTGATAGGGGCCTGTGGGCTGGGGGCAGCTTCTGCATTGAGTGTCTGCCCCTTGGTGGTCAGTGAGCATCATAGAGACCGGTCGTTCTGGTTGTTCCATCCTAATGGTTGCTTAGGCTTTTATATAAACTGAGTGGCCAGATTATTATGACCACCCCATCAGTACTTCATTGGGCCACCTTTTGCCTTCAATACTGCGGTGATTCTTCTTGGCATTGACTCCACAAGATGTTGAAAGGTGATGCGAGGAATCTGACACCATGCCTGATGAATAGCACTGTCCAGTTCTGTGAGATTTGATGGTTATGGAACCAGCTGCCTGATGGCTCTTTTAACTTCGTCCCACAAATGCTCAATTGGATTGAGATCTGGTGATTGGGGGGGCCACCTAAGCAAGGTAAAGTCTCCCTCATGTTCTTGAAACCACTCCTGCACAATACGAGCACCGTGGCATGACGCATGTCTTGTTGGAAGAAGCCATCTCCATTGGGATACGCCATCAACATGATAGGATGAACTTGATCAGCAACGATACTTAGGTATGTTGTGCTATTCAGACGTTGTTCCACACGAATTACAGGGCCCAAATCATGCCAGGAAAGCATGCCCCAAACCATAACACTGCCCCCACCATCTTGAAGGGTTGTACTCATGCATGTGGGGTGCATGTTTTCATGCTGTTTCCGCCAAATTCTCACTCTGCCACCTGCATGATGCAACTGGAAACGTGATTCATCGGACCACATGACTTTTTTCCAATGCTCAACTGTCCAATCCTTGTGTTCCTGTGCGAATTGGAGACGTTTTATCTTGGTAACTGCAGATAGCAAAGGTGTTCAAACAGGCCTTCGGCTATTTTGCTGATACTCGCTCCATGGCTCTGAGCGCCAACAATCATCCCACGTTCAAAGGCTGTTAAATTGCATTGTTTACCCATATTTTCAGAAAAAAATCACTTTTACTGTCACGGTAAACAACCTGCTTCCCTATTTATAATGGTCTGGCCCTTTAGCAACTTCAGCATGAAATTATAGCTAATTTGCCTACAAACGTCAGGTGGTCATAATAATCTTGCCACTCAATGTATATAGACTAGTGGCCCAGTGCATGAAATTCATGCATGGGGGGGTTGTTTCTCAGCCTGACCTGCACCCTCTCCAATCTGGGACCCATTGGGGGATGTCCGACTACCAGTTTAGGTCCAATCCCACAGTCGGAAATCCCTCGTGCAATCCAGGACTGCTGGCTCCTAACCACTCACCTGCCTGCCTGCCTAAATGCCCCTAACCACTCTTCCTGCTGGCCTGATCGCCCTCCATTCCGGCCTGATCACCCCTAACTGTCCTCCCTACCGGCCTGATTGCCCCCAACTACCACCTCTGCCAGCCTGCTCACTCTCAACTGCCTCTGTCTGCCAGCCTGCTCGTCCCCAACTGCCCCCCCCCGCCAGCCTGCTCATCCCTAATTGTACCCCCTGCCTGCCTGCTCGCCCCTAACTGCACTCCCCCACCGGCCAACTTGTCCCCAACTGCCCCCCCTGCCAGCCTGCTCGCCCCTCATGGCCCCCCCCAATGGCTTGGTCGCCCCACGCAGCCTGCTGTTCAGTCATTTGGTCGTCCCTCACTAACCCCGCTGTTGACCTGGTAGTAGGCAGCCATCTTGTGAGGGCATGAGGGTTAATTTGCATATTACCTCTTTATTATAAAAGATACCAAATTCTCATCTCTTTGCTCTATTAACTCGAAGAGTCCATTCACTCACTTATCCAACAAATAAATGTTGAGCAACAAACAGTGAATATACAGCAGGCACTAATCTGGGCTCTTAAAAAAGGATACAAAACAAAAATGGTGCCTGCCCTCAAGGAATTTACATTCTGGTGAGGATGATAAATGAACAAGGAAGTAGAAAATCTAATTACGAATGAGAAATTCTCTTAAGAGATTTAGTGTTGAAGTCAGAGAGTACTGAGGCCTTAGTTTTCTCATGTATAAAATGTAAATAATGAGACTTTTATAGAGTTTGAGGATTCAACGAAACAAGACAATGTAGGTAGGTTTCTAAAACAGTGATCTCAGTAACACCATGGCTTTGTCTGGAAGGATGTCCAGAAGGTCTCCTGGAAGGTCTCCTGGTCTAATTAGCATATTACCCTTTTATTAGTATAGATGTATAAATTTACATGGCAAATCCACCCATGGTGTGCTGAAAGGATTCACTTTAAGTTAGACTATGCAAAAGGATTTTATATCTTAATAATCATAAGACATACTTAGGTGACAGAAAATAACAAGCACACAGAGATCATTTGCTTTTCTCACTGACATCTAGAGTTCATACAACTCCCTAAGTGAAATGAATCCCTCTTCCCCTCCCTCAAGTCTCATAGAACCTATTAGCATCTATATTTTAGCACCAATTCTGTATCCAAGTGGCCTGTGGTTGTGTCTGCTACTCCACAGACCTTGTCCCAAAAGGCAGGCCATGGCTGATTCATCACTTCAGGCCTCACTGTGCCTAGCACACAGTGGGCGTTCAATACACATTTGCTAGCCCTGGCCTGGTAGCTCAGTTGGTTAGAGCATCGTCCCCATATGCCAAGGTTGTGGGTTCTATCCCCAGTCAGGGCACATATAAGAATAAACCAATGGCCCTGACTGGTGTGGCTCAGTTAATTGGCGCATTGTCCTGTACACCCAAAGGTAGCAGGTTTGATTCCCGGTTAGTGCATGTACCCAGGTTCTGGGTTTGATCCCTGGTTGGGGTGTGTGTGTGTGGGGGGAGGGCGGGGGCAAACATCTCTCTCACATTGATGTTTCTCTCTCTCTTCCTCTCTCTCTCTCTCTCTCTCTCTCTCATCAATCAAAATAAATAAATGAGCAAACATGTGCTAAATCAGGTTGAACTGTACTACTTAACAGCATGTAAACCTGAGGCATTTAGTGCATGTCAAATATGTCCCAGTCACCAGCAGATGCATTACTCCAAGGACAAGATTTATTTCCATAAATAATAAGTTGAATACACACAGAGCAAGAATGGTGGCCCAAAGGACAAAGAGATACTGTGATACATACATGAGGTCACAATCTAAACAAAGGCCCTGCTGCTCCTGACACCCAAGCCACTCAACCATATTCTTCTATTTTAGTGCAAATGCCGTAGCTATAAATGAGAAGGGTTAGCTGGTATAAGTCCAAAATAATAACACATTTTTATAAAATGCAAAGGTATTTTTCCTTAAAATTTTAGGAGATATAAAAGCAGTGAGATGGGTCAACACTCCCAACACACAAGGTCATCTACCGCTGAAATATAAAAAGGGAAAGACAAAACCCACTGCTCCGTCCCATCATTGTTATCCCCCTCTTATTAAGGGCATTGGTTCAAGATATAAGCAGCTCAGAAAGGATGCAAAGGTATTGTGTAACTTCACTTGGGCCCCATAAACTCCAACCAGAAATATTAATTTGGGAAGAGATAAGGGGAAATAAAATTACCATTTTTAAAATTTATTTATTTTTGTTAATCCTTACCCAAGCATATTTATTCCATTAATTTTTAGAGAAAGAGAGAAACATTGATGTGAGAGAGACACATTGATTAGTTGCCTCCCACACGTGCTCCGACTGGGACTGGGGATCTAACCTGCAATCCAGGTATATGCCCTTTGCTGGGAATCGAACTCATCACGCTTCAGAGAGTGGGCGGACACTCTAAGCACTGAGCAAAACCGGCCAGGGCAAATTACCATTTTTTTTGTGTTTGCTATATGCTAGTTTCTTTATTTTCTTACTAGAGGCCTGGTGCACAAAAATTTGTGCACTCAGGGGGTCCCTCAGCCTGGCCTGTGCCCTCTCGCAATCTGGGACCCCTTGGGGGATGTCCACCTGCTGGCTTAGCCCCGCTCCCTGGGGAATCGGGCCTAAGCTGGCAGTCAGACATCCCTCTGGCAGCCCAGGAGCCCTCGGGGGATGTCCACTTGCCAGCAGGGAGCAGGCCTAAGCTGCAGTCGGACATCCTTAGCGCTGCTGAGGAGGCAGGAGAGGCTCCCGCCATCACTGCTGTGCTGGCAGCTGGCAGCCTGGCTTGTGGCTGAGCAGAGCTCCCCCTGTGGGAGCACACTGACTACCAGGGGGAATCTCCGGTATTGAGCGTCTGCCCCCTGGTGGTCAGTGTGTATCATAGTGACCAGTCATTCCTAGTTGTTCTGCTGTTAGGGTCAATTTGCATATTACCCTTTTATTATATAGGACTAGAGGCCCAGTGCACAAAAATTTGTGCACTCAGGGGGGGGCTGATGGCTGTTTGCAGGCTGGCCACAGCCCCTTCAGGTTGGGGGTCCCACTGGGGTGCCTGGCCAGTCTAGGTGAGGGGCTGAGGGCTGTTTGCAGGCTGGTCAAGCCCCCCAGTGGGGACCCTCACTCCTTGAGGGTGTGGCCAGCCTGGGTGAGGGGCTGATGGCTGTTTGCAGGCTGGCCACAGCCCCTTCAGGTTGGGGGTCCCACTGGGGTGCCTGGCCAGTCTAGGTGAGGGGCTGAGGGCTGTTTGCAGGCTGGTCAAGCCCCCCAGTGGGGACCCTCACTCCTTGAGGGTGTGGCCAGCCTGGGTGAGGGGCTGATGGCTGTTTGCAGGCTGGCCACAGCCCCTTCAGGTTGGGGGTCCCACTGGGGTGCCTGGCCAGTCTAGGTGAGGGGCTGAGGGCTGTTTGCAGGCTGGTCAAGCCCCCCAGTGGGGACCCTCACTCCTTGAGGGTGTGGCCAGCCTGGGTGAGGGGCTGATGGCTGTTTGCAGGCTGGCCACAGCCCCTTCAGGTTGGGGGTCCCACTGGGGTGCCTGGCCAGTCTAGGTGAGGGGCTGAGGGCTGTTTGCAGGCTGGTCAAGCCCCCCAGTGGGGACCCTCACTCCTTGAGGGTGTGGCCAGCCTGGGTGAGGGGCTGATGGCTGTTTGCAGGCTGGCTACGGCCCCCAGCCACCCAAGCTCCCAGTGGAGGCTGGCTGGAAGCAGGTATCTGGGATTTATTTGTCTTCTATAATTGAAACTTTGTTGCTTTTAGCGGAGGCCACAGCTGGCCAGGGCAGGCGGCAAGCTTGGCTTCCTCCATCGCCGGGGCAACCAAGCCTCCTGCTTGCTCCTGCTTGCTCCAGCTTTGTGGCTGCCGACTGCCATCTTGGTTGAGTTAATTTGCATATAGTTGCTCTGATTGGCTGGTGGGCATGGCTTGGGGCATAGCGAAGTTATGGTCAATTTGCATGTTTCTCTTTTATTAGATTAGATTAAATTCTTACAACAATGAAACCAGATGGCAATATGTTCAGTTACAAATAATAGAAACACTGACCTAAAGTGACTTAAGCAAATAGGATTTCTTTTTCTCAGATATAAAACCCTGGAGGTAGGAGCTGCTGGCACTGGCTCTGGGACTCTCCTGATCACTTCTTTATGTCTATTGCCTCTTAGCCATAAGATAGGAGCTCTAAAGAGATCAATCAAAGGACTTGTATGCATGCATATAAGCATAACCAATGGACATAAGACACTGAGGGGTAGGGGAGGCCAGGGGATTGTCAAGGGCGGGGGGGAAAAGGAGACATATGTATACCCTTTGTAATACTTTAAGCAATAAAACAATTTAAAAAAATAAAAATAAATAAAAAGATAGGAGCTCTAGCTTCAGACATCACAGCAATCGATGTTCAAGGCAAATGCTGTCCCAGAAAGGCACTCCCACCGACTTCTGCTTATGGCTGACTGAGGTTCGGTTCTCTACAGTCTCAAATGGGGATTCTTGTGCCAGTGACTTACTGAGGGGGTGTTTTCAGTAAAAATTTAAGGAAGTAAAGGAAGCCGTGTACAGCAGAGGGAAGAAGTTAGGCAATGATGAGGGCTCAGCCTGATCCTACCACAGAGTCATCCCATATTGAGGCAAGAGGTTCTGGCTTTGGAATCCCCATATCAGTCCATCATTGGCTGCAGGCTGCTTAGGATGTGTGGCATCATCTCCTAGTCATTTCCAAAGAAGGCTCCTTTGGTTGAAAGCACCTTGGGCATAGGCATGTTGTCCCAGTAATGGAGAGCTGGACAGGCCACCAAACAACATCTTCTACAATCTTATGGTCCAAAACAAGATTGCATGGTTGCCTCTTTAGTTAACAAGCTGATTGCAGCAATGACCCTGGACCAAAAGGGGATATCTGACCCAATCTTAGATGATCAAATGCTCTTCCCTGGAATTTGACCCAGGTTTGTTTAAATCCTGTCCTCTAAACAGTAGATAGGTCAAGGGAAGTAGTCCTTCCTGGGACAAAAGAAAGGACTACTTGGCATTGTGCCCCTCCCTTCTGGAATCAGCATCAGAATTTGATTTTGACCATCCAGCCCCATGGCCAGCAACCATGGTGGAATTGCCAATCAGAGGGCACTTCCTCCAGGCCTGAGTGGAGGACCTGTTAGAAATAGGTCTTTCCCTGGAATCCAAACATTCTTCCCTGGAATCCAAACCTTGAGCTGAGTGACTTTGAGGTTGGAAATGAATCATTTACCCAAAGAGGCTGTCTGGTAGCTCTTGCCAACTGATTCCTAGTTCTATCAAAGACTACCCGTCATCCATTTTTATCCAGTTCTCTGAGCTACCCCCGGTTCTACCAATACAGCCCCTTTTGCTAAAATCAGCCAATGTCTGTTTCTGTTCCTGCACCAAATGACTCGTTGATGTAGTCCCCAAAGACAAATTGTAAGCTCTGCCCTAGGAAGCATAAACTGCTAACAACTCCCCAAATTGCAATTTTCCAGGCTCTAAAATGTTAAGGTCCACCAGGTGCTCATTATATTTCATTGAGGCCCAGGATCTGGGATTTGTGCACATTTTCATGGCTACTATATTCATTTCCATGTCACTTACAGTCAAGCTTCAGTGGGAAGTCTTTCCACAGCCATTTCCTAAGAAAGCCACAATATTTCCCAAGCTCCTGAAATATAACCTTTTAATTATTATTTGATAGAGGAAACATTGTTTGCTGGATGTTTGGATCATGCTTTTAGCACAGGATATGCTGGGGAAAATGAGCATTAATGCTTTGGTGCCATGGCTGACTGAAGCCACATAAATCCACTAGGTTATTTAAATGTCGTGGGAGGTTTATCAAGATGGCTGAGGAGTAGGTGGAAGCTACACCCATCTCCTCCTGGTACCAAAACATACAGCTAAATGATAGAGCAATCAACCTGAATGACCAACTGAAAGATAGCTGAATAGGAGTATTATACCCCAGGATTTATAGAAGAAACTACATAGAAACTGGTAGGAAGGGCAGAGACACAAAGAGGGCTGACCCCTGCACCCATGAGCAGTGGCTGAGAAGCTGGAAGGATAGCTTGGCAGCAAAAGTCTCAACTGAGAAGCACATACTACCTCTCACCAGTACTCCTAACCCAGAGCACCAGGGCCAGGAGGTGGCACCTGCACAGTGTCTGGCAGTGAAAGTCAGGAGGCCCCTTTCTGCCAGGAAGAGGAGGGAGTCTGCTAGAAACCCAGGTGCTCTCCTAAAGGGCCAGAGCACAAGAGCTTGGTCTCTGCAGTCAATTGGGGTTCCGGTAGAGGGCAGGCGACTCAGGGCATACAGAGTCATAAGGAGAAGACCTGGATGGCGTAGCCCTGAAGAGAGATCTGGAGGGTCAGCGTCTGAGTCAATATCCCACACTGCCCTCAGGAACCATCTTCCCAGGGTTGGTCACTCCTATTCTTATAGCACCAGCCTAGGGAGTGCACTAATCCAGTCCTCCAAATACTGGTGGCACCACCCTGCCAAGCTTGAGTCCAGCAGAAAGGACTCTTGGCTGCACCCAATAGGGACCTTTGGTCTGCTCTTTTTCTGGAGAAACTCTTGGCAGACACTCAGAGAGACATTAAACTGCAAGGCTTTGGAATGGGGGCCAGTATTCCCCCCACCTGCAGGCTCAGTCAGCACCACCCCCAATGGGAGACTGTTCTGCTCTATCTTCCCAAGTCCTGGTGGCCCCATCCTGCTGAGCTCGGATCTGTGGGGAGAAGGGAACACCACTCAGAGCGGGGACCTTCTAAATGCATCTTCCCTTGTGGTCCAAGACTTGAGCAGGCACAACTATGCAGCTAAAGGGAGACATAGAACTCACTCCCCTCCTGCCAGTCCCAATGAAGGACTGTCTTGATCTGTTTTTCCAAGTCCTAGGGGCCTGCCCTGTTGAGCTTGCTCCTACAGTGGGGACAGCTGGTTGCACCCAACCTGAATCTGTGGTGCGCTCCTCCAGGGGAGCTAGAATTGGGAACTCTAGCAGAGACTAAGTGGTATGGCTCTGGAGTAGGGGCCACATTCTGCCCATTGAGTGCCTGACCACACTGCCCCCAAGTATGGGGCCCACTTGCCCTGGCTCCTGAGCTGGTTGTTCCTCCTGACTGAGCTTGCACAGAGTGGAAGAGGCAGTGGGGCACAGCCAACTTGGGCCCACTCTACAGTCTTTTTTTCAAAAGTCTCTGGAGGAAATCCAGGCAACCTCAGGGGGTGACAAAGTAGCTGATAGGTGGACAACTACCTCAGAGAGCCTTGGACCTTTTATTGATCTGTCCCCATCTCAGGGCTGCAGGAAGCCGAACCTTATACACAGCTTGGTGGCCCCTCCCATGCACACCAAGCCCAGTAGACACAGCCATAATCAGTGAATAACGTGGTAGCTCCAGACAGGTAGCCCAAGATCATTTACACAACCTCTAACACCAACCTGCACCGGAATCCCATCGAAGTGGGCCCAGAATTAACACAACCAATGGTGGGCTTCAAACCTCACCAAAGCTTGACCCAACTAGCCACAAAACCAACACACCCAAAGGGGACTCCAGCAGGTACTAGAACCTGCTGGGAACAACTCCATCTCAGGGGGCAGCCCGTAAACAGTGACTCATACACAGTGAACAAGGTCTGTCCTTATAGTCAGCCAGCCTGAGGATTAACTCCACCCATGAATGGGCCAAAGCATTCAAGACTCAACTACAACAGGAAGGGACACATAAACCATACAAGAAAGATTTCTGGAGTACCTAGATAAGGTGATCTAGAAGGCTGCACCTCTGAGACCCACAAGGTACCTACATCAGAAAGCCCTCATAACAAACTTGGAAGTCACAGAAGATCTATCTAATACACAGAGTTAAACACAAAAAGGCAGACAAAATTGGGAGACAAAGAAATATGCTCCAAATGAAAGAACAAGAGAAATCCCCAAAACAATGGTTATAAGGATGCTCAAGGACATTAGGGGAAGAATGGGTGATTTCAATGAGAACTTAACAATAAAAGGAAAAATAATCTATCTTTAGGTTTATTATCATAGTTGCGGCAAAGTTTCACTGGTGCATACATAAGGCAAAACTTACCAAATTGTAACTTTAAATATGTGTGGTTTTATTGTATGTCAATTAAATCTCAAGTTGTTTAATAAAACAGCCTATTATAGGACCACACATACTTGGCAGCCCAGCACAGATTTGAAGTTTTCTTATATATTATTTCAACTGATGAGGAAGGGAATTTATTACAATTTTTTGTTGTTGTTGCAAGTGGTAGAATCTCAATTCTTTCTGGATTAAGAAACAAAAATGAAGAGAGGATTATTGCCTGGTCTGGTATGAATATTACCTTACTTATAAGCTAGTAAGTTAGCCTGTTACTATTTCATGAATGCTGGCAGAGAACACAAAATTCCTGGATCTACTTATGGCATAACAAGCAGCATGAGTACCAGCATATTTACCTAGGTTCCCTTAACCCTGAGCCCTTCAGAGGTGACACAGTATGACTTAGATGGATGCTCTGCACACAGTAGGTTTTAATCACAGTTGAGGAACACTGAGCTTGGGAAATCCATCGGTTTTCTGGCAAGCAGTAAGAAAACCTTCTCTTTATCCTGTAGGCAGACATCACCTCATCCTTCAAGATTGTTTGCTATGAACATAACTATGAGAAATGGCCCAATAAAAGTGGTCAGGGCCTTGTGTTCTTAGTACACTCAACATGATGTATACAAGTAAGAGGGACGAAGGAAGGACTGTCTCCCTCAACAATTATTAGGTAATTTAAATGATAAATTCCAGAGATAACTCCATAGCTTTAGGCACATCTGGATCAAATAGCTCACATGATGCGTTTATGCTTCTTTCCAACTCTCAGCAGTTTTTCCCATTGTGTTAGCATTACTGTCAGACAGAATTTTATGTGGTTCAACTACCTCCTATCAGCCTAGCTTGGGTAATTTCCCTTTCTATGATCTGGGACAAGAGGGTAGTCTGCTTTTAATTGGCCCAGGTCAGAGCACCTTTGCACAGCTGGGCAGGTTAGGTAGTATACAAAGTACCACATGTAAGGGAGCACCATTCGTTCCAGATATCACACATCTGTATATGAACTACAACAATTTCTAATAGGTGGAAGTAAAGTGTCCTGAGGAAGGTGCTGTATGGGTAGCCCTGGCCAGGGATATGTGTCC
The DNA here is from genome assembly GCF_000412655.1 of Myotis brandtii. Classification (NCBI taxonomy): domain Eukaryota; kingdom Metazoa; phylum Chordata; class Mammalia; order Chiroptera; family Vespertilionidae; genus Myotis; species Myotis brandtii. The sequence goes on from NW_005356635.1 coordinate 4,124,275, forward strand.
ATCCCCATGCTGGGAGGTGGGATCAATCCTACCCAAGCCACCAGAGTGGTCCACCACCCCCATGACACTGAGAAGCGTTTATTAGGAATGGGAATGGATGCTGGACAGACAAAACAACAGATACCTACTATAGGCCAGTACTGTTATCCCTACTTTCTAGTTGAGGACCCTGAGGTTCTGCAGTTAAGGAACCTTCCCAAGTCCCATAAAACACAGGAAGGGACAGACTCAAATCAAGGAGTATCTGATTCCAGAACACACCCAGTTTCCATTCAGCCATCCCAATTCCTGATCCTTAATGAAGCGAGTCTAAGCTTATTTATTTGGTATTCAAATCCCTCCAATAAATGCTTCCACTCTACCCACCTAAAGGGCCAGAGCACAAGAGCTCGACAATCTTTACTGCCCTCATTCATTCCTGTTAGGAACCTATGCTCCTTCAAATATTCTCATTTGAAATTACCATTGTCCCCAAAACTCAAAGCTGTATGCTTCCCTAAACTCCAAGCTCTGTCCACAAAACAAAGATTTTACATTGGTTTGAAATAACTCCAATTCAGCACTCAATTTTCCCAATGGGGCTTAACTGCTGAGAAGACAAAGATTAGGTCTTTCCTTATAAGACACAGTAGACAACTTCTGTAGCATCTGGCCGGCCCCAAACTCCTCTTCTCAAAGGTCTTTCCATGCGCAACAAGTGAGGGAGGAGCCCTAGAAGCCAGATTGAGTTGAGTGAGCCACCTGCCTGCACTTAGCTGATTGGACTGGGAATGATCAGCTGACCTAAGCTGGCCCAATCAGATTTTTTCTCCGCAGACGTAGGCTTGAAGCTGGTCTGGCCACAGCCTCCTCATCATAGTGTGGGTTGGTTACATTGTCCCTGGGCTATGGGCAGCAATGAGAGCCAGTCTGCAGAAAGGAAGCAAATAAAAACTCTTTATGAGAAAGAATTGGAGAGTACAATTGGCCTCTTCCTGGAGGCTTTGTGGTTCCTGACTTCAATGTCAGGGCCTGCTAGCACTGCCTACCCTTGTTTTCCATGTGAACCCTCCGGACTAGTGTGAAGTAAGTTCTGTCTTGTGCAAGCCAAAGAGCCAGGCTAACCTACCCAAGGCGGGCCTCACAGTAAGTAAGCATTTACTTTATTTTACACATGGTGGATACAACAATAAGGGAAGTGGTTTACATGCCATTACTCATTCCAGGGCATCCAGCCACTCAGTTGCCAGGGTTATTTATGTTTGTACTTTAGAGATGGCAAAAGAGGTACTGGAGGAGGAAGGCCAGTGACAGGGTGGCAGGCGGCAGAGTCCCGTGATTTATGCTGACCTCAGGAAAGGCAGGGCAGCAGGATGGCAGAGGAGCAGGTTGTGGAAGCTGAGACAGATCTAAGCTGAGCCAGTGGGAGGGGAAGTGAGAATTGCTCCCTGAGTCCTAGCCAGGCACACAGGGGCAATGATGAGGGCACTCACCAAGTCCAAGAAAAATGAAGGGGAAGGAGGAGATCTGGGGAGAAAGATACCTGCACAGGCTTGTCTCCCTTTTCTGAATTTCTGTAGCATAGACAGCCATAGACACAAATTTTTAAAATCACCTCTTCCATCAGGGAGTCAGATTCTCTTTTATTACACCATCTCTTTTCTCAGACTTGGTGACAGCCTGCCATTGGACTTTTAATCTGACAAAACTGATACTGAAGGAGAGGAATGTACTATTTGAGGCCTCAAGGTTATGTCAATCTTGCTGGTTCTCAGTGGCCCACATTCTGTGTTGGGCCCTGCATGGGTGAGGCCATCTGGTGAATCTGGACCAAGCCTAGGGATGTAGGGACTCTTTCTCTTCCCTCTGGTTTTCTTCATTTTTCCACTAAGGATTAAATATTGTTTGTCTCACCAAGGTAGACATCTCAGAATAAACAGTCCTGGGAGAACTGTATGACAGATCTATAACTGTATGTCACTAGCTAATTCAGAAAGGGGGAGAGCAGGGGTCTGATTTGGGGTGGTACAAAAAGCAAAGAGAACAGAAGACTCCGAGGGTAAATAGAAGGTTTAAGAGCTCTATGCCTTCATGAATACTGTTCCCTGTCTCTCATTCTTTAACCCCCCTCCTTTGCTTTCACATTCCTACTCTTCCTTCAAGACCCAACGCAAACAATGTCCCTTTTTTCTTGATATCTCCTTCATACTTATCCAGGAGCACAAGTTTCACACTCCTTTTTCCAAACACGATTATGGCATTTATCAAAAGGGTTTCTGGCAGGACAACCAAGTTGTTAAGCACACAAATACTGGAATTAAAATCACCTGGACCCAAATCCTGGTTTGGCCACGTTATCAGCTGTGTGACCAAGATCCTTACTTTCTTCATCTATAAAATAGGATAATACTACATGCCTCATAGGGTTATGAGGATTAAATGTAATGTGCTTAAAAGGGTGTCAGGTGTCTAGTAAGCACTGTATAAGGGTGAGTTATCATTAATATTATTCCCCTTTCTGGGCTACTGTCACCCCAACACGTGAAGCCTGGGTTTGATTTTATCCTTGGCCTCCAAATGTGACACTGTTAACTGAATAAATCTTTGCACTTGATCAGTTGACTGATAGCCCCAATTACCTCTGCCCCAGGACTGAATTTCTGCTTGTCTCAGGAAGCCTCCCTTAAAGCACCAGGTCCCCAGCCTGTCTAATTCCTGCTGTCCAGGGTCACTAAGTTCTACTCACACCCTGCCTTGGAGTTACTCTTATTAAATTTCCAGTTTCAGCCCAACCTCCCAGACCTAGACCTGACTGAAGCTCCCATGCCTGTCCGTCAAGGACCACCTCTTCTGGCTGGCTGATCTTTTATGTGTCACTCATTTTGGCACCAACCCTACAGCTAATAAATCCTACTCTAAAATAACCCCAGAAAGGCAAGGAAAACACTTTCTTTTTAATTACAAGAAACATGTGGAATAAATTCTTATTTTCCCCCTCCCCCCCAAAAAAAAGAAAAAAGAGAAGACAAAAAAAATACACAACCCTATAAAGATACAGAAAATACAAAGCAAAAGCTCCCCACATTCATTCATACTCCTCTCCCCAGAAACCAGCACTGTCATCACTTCACTGTCTCCTTTCAGACCTTCCTATACCCTTTAAGCATGTAAAGAAATTGTCACTTTATTTTGGTTCTTTTTCTATAAATGGGATTGTTTAGGGGCTTCTTGGTTGCAGCTTGTTTTTTTCATATAGCAGTTAATCTCCCAAGTTGCAGAAGATTTTGTGGGATGGCTTACATAGTTCATTTTCCTGTTGAAGGACATTGACATTGTTTCCAAACTAGATAATGATTTCATTTTAGTACAGCTTCCATTATATGACATTATCATTTTACAAAGATGTTTGTCACTGCTTTAAAAAATATTTTTTTATTGATTTCAGAGAGGAAGAGAGAGGAATAGAGAAACATCAGTGATGAGAATCATTGATTGGCTGCCTCCTGCACGCCCCCTACTGAGGACCGAGCCCGCAACCCGCGCATATGCCCTTGACGGAATTGAACCCGGGACCCTTCAGTCCGCAGGCCAACGCTCTATCCACTGAGCCAAACCGGTCAGGGCAATACATTATCATTTTAAAAAGTATAAATTTAAATCAGAATAAGTAATAAAAAAACATTATTCTGGGTATTTATGAAATTTGGTATTCCAATTTTTTATTTTTATAGCTGTATACAACAATAATCATAAAAACTGCATTCCTAGATTTGTTTCTATATACTTAAGTAGCATTATAATAAAAATAATTTAAGAGAGGAAAAATGTACAGGGTCTATAATCTGCAATTCTTAATAGAGACAAGCTTTTTAACTTTGAGCAAGTGTATTAGTTATATTGCTGTGTAATAAATTACCCCCAAGCCTAGTGGCTTAAAACAACAAACATTGCCATGGCCAGTGTTGCTCAGTGATTAGATTGTCAGCCCTCGCACTGAAGAGTCACAGTTTCAATTCCAGTTGCAGGTTAGATCACAGGCCTGGGTCGAGCAAGTTCAGAAGGCAACCAATTGATGTGTCTGATATCAATGTTTCTCTGTTTCTCTCTCTCTCTTTCTCCCCCTCCTCCTTCCCTTCCACTCTGTATAAAAAATCAATGAAAAAAATATCCTTGGGTGAGGATTAACAAAAAAAAATTTTAACACATTTATTATCACAGTTTCTATATCAGCTCAGCTCTGTTGTCACTGGGTCCTCTGGTTCAGGGTCACACAAGTGCAATCCAATTGTCAGCTAGGCCTGGGGTCTCTGCTGGCTATTGGCCAGAGGCATTAATTCCTTGTGGTGTTGGCCTTTATAGGGCTACCCCCTTTGTGGTAGCTTACTTCACCCACACAGAAGGCTCAGAGACAGACAGAAATACAGAAGTCTTAGTCTTTTTGTAACCTAATCTTGGAAATGACGTTCCATCACTTTGGCCATATTCTGTTCATTTAAAGTGAGTCAGTAGGTCCAGCTTTCACCTGAAGGAAGGGGATCACACTGGGAAGAACAGCAGGAGGAGGTTTCATTGCAGCCATCCTAAAGATACTTATTATAAGTCACTTGGCCTCTCTGTACCTCAGATCTATTGTCTGTAAACATCTACCTCATAGGAAACATTGTGAATATTAAAAGAATTAAAATATGTAAAGTGCTTAGCACAGTATCTGGCAGAAGGTGAGCACTAAAGAAGTATTAGCTAAGTATGGATACAAAAATAATGCAAATGTATATATACTCTGTGGCAATACTCAGTACGTACTAGGTTCATGGTCATTGTTCATGAAATACTAGCATTAAAAGACCCATAATTATTCAAAAAAAGTTAGAGCATGTGGAATTTACCCCAGAAACAAAAGTACTTTATAAAGATGAAAGTTCCTACCGTAATTATCAGGGGGCTTCACAGCCACCTTCAAATTTCCCACAAGCTTTCCCCACATTAGAAATTCCCAAGCAGCAAGCTCCAATGACATCCTGAGTCATCTCTAAACCTAAACAGAAAAAGCCAACCACACTTTGCTCTGAAAATGCATACCATTAGCCTGATTGCAGAAGTTGCCCAATTTGCAAAAGCACACAATTTATAAGTTACAGAAAGAAGGGCAAGAGCTTATCTGCCTAGCTGGAGCCTTTCTCATTGTGCTCAGCAGTCTAGGTGAGATTTGGGGCTCACCTGTGAGGGGTTTTAAAAAAACAATATTCACTGATATTTTAAGGAAAGAAAGGTTATCCAGTACACCCATAGTCTTTAAAGGGTAGTACAGAGTGGGAGACGGGTTAAGGAGAGGTGTCCTGCTTTGCACATGTCCTTTTTATGCAATTTGGGATGCAGTGGGTGGGGGAAGGAGGCCAACCTGTCATGCAACAGATGTGATAAATGAGTCATAAATCAGGAGCTAACAAAAGTCTGGACTCCCCCTCCCCCTTTCATTTCCTCGAGGCCTCAGAGTCACCCATTAAACACAGCCCAGCAACTCTCCAGGGCAGATAAACCTCACAACAGTATGCATGGCCTCCTGATAGAGAGTGCTCTAGCTCACAGTGTCCAATGTGCAAAGGCCATCTTTCCCTGTATCAAAAGTTCCAAGGAAGGAGGAAGAAGGAAGGACTGGAAAGGCCAGCCTGGCAGCCTGGAGGGGTCACTAATGTGGGTCAACCAGCAGCCTGTTCACTCCCATCCCACCTACCTTCAACAACTGCCAAAGGAGTGCAATATCATGAAGGTGGAAGCAAGAAGAAATTTCTCCATACCATGGGAGGCACCTGCCAGGGTAAGAGTGGATGGGTTAGTTGTATTTTTGGAAAAATAAACCAAATCTCTCTGCAGATAATTGTTTTTCCTGTTCTTTGTTTCAACACCTCTGAAACCAAATTGCCTTTTGAACAACTAGTTCCTCACTGACTGGAACACTGAACGCTCACGTCAACATGACAAGGTGGGGATCCCACTTCTCCAATGAGAGCTAGTGAGCCCTGGGCTTGGAGGACACCTGCACTGAAAGGCCAGAGGTGGAAGGAAAGGGAAGGAACCTTGGTAATAAATTCCACTGGCTTGGGTGTTAAATTAAGAGTGGAAAATATTATATTTTCTCCAATAAAAGTGAAACTGTGGCTGATTCTTTTTTCTGTTGTCACTATTATGTTCTTTGTGATATAAAAAGGCACAAATGGAATAAATAGAATATGATTTAATTTTTTCCTCTGAAGACCAGCTAAGGAAAGAATTTATGTAAAGTGTGCCCACAAAATTCAGTGCTTTATTTCAGGCTGTGCAACTGTTTTCTGACTGTGTTGAGTGTGCTAATCTTAACTCCTTAACTAGACTATAAGTAGGAGTTGGACATAACTGAACGGGGTATAGTCTAGTTAAGTAGTTAAGAAAAAGGACTCTGGAGCTTTTCCCAAAGATTATCAGCTGTGTGATCCCGAGCAAATTAATCTCCCTGTGTCTGAGTTTCAACTATAATAATGAAGATGAGAACAATAGTACCCATCATGTAGAGTTGTTGCAAAATCCTGGTACGTAGTGGGCACTCAATAAATATTAGTTATTATAAACTCTGACTCACCATGTTATAGTGCTGTTCAAAAACCTACAGTGGTTACCCCTTGTTACTGAGGTACAGGTCTTATCAGGTCAATTGAGACTCCATGCACCATCCCCAACCCCCAAGCTCAATGCTCTCCTAAATGCATTATCTCCCTGTGCTTTAGCTCCTGCTACAATGTCTTCACCCCCACCCCACCTATTCATCTGAAATCCTCTCCCATGAGTGTGTGGCTATTCTCATTGCTCCCTTACTAGAAGGTAAACTGAATGAGAACCATTCTCAGAGCCCAAACAAGGACTGTACATAACAAATACTCAGGAATCATTTACTGAATGATTGAATAACATCATATCTATTAATTTTTTTCCAAGACTCAGATCATATCACCACTCCCATGCATGTAGTCCTTCTAAAAAATTAAGATTAAAC
>NW_005356635.1:4132320-4133495 GCF_000412655.1 Myotis brandtii
GAATGTTGGAGTCTGCAGCAAGCAAGCCTCGTGCTCGCTTCAGTGCCTGGCTGCCGGCCGCCATCTTGGCTGACAGTTAATTTGCATATACTCACTGATTAGCCAATGAAAAGGGTAGCGGTCGTACGCTAATTACCATGTTTCTCTTTTATTAGTGTAGATATATGTAATGTTTTTAGGGATTTCAGAGAGGAAGGGAGAGGGAGAGAGGGATAGAAACATCAATGATGAGAATCATTGATCAGCTGCCTCTTGCAAGCCCCCCACTGGGATGGAGCCCTGACCTTGAATGGAACCAAGACCTCCTAGTTCATGGGTCGACACTCAACCACTGAGCCACACAGGCCGGACATCTAACAGCATATTTCTTAAACTGATTTTATTCACTGATAATATTAATATTAAACACTAACAATATTTTTTAAATAACTAACATTTAAGCAATGTTTATGATTGGCATATATCAAACTCTTAATTCTCACTATCCCACCTATGAGATAGGTACTTTTTTCATTCCACTTTTACAGATGAGGAAATTGAGGCACAGAAAATTAAAGAAATCCAGAGTCACAGAGATGGTAAGCAGAAAGCACCATTCTTCCCCCAGTCCTGTCTCTTGCTCTTTATCACTCACTGTCTCTCCTAAAAAGAATATCTGAATCCCGTCCAAGTAGCCTCTTCCTCCAATTCTGGTGTCAGTGGCTCAAAGTATGAAAAGCAATTTAACCCGGAGCACCTTAAATTAACGTGTGGTTCACTCGGCAAGGTGAGTGTCTACACCTCGCATCAAAGCCTTTAACTTCAGCGGGAATCTCGGATGAGGACGCAGCGCGCTAAACTGGGGGGTTACCCATTGTCTTCCTGGGGCCTCACGACCCAACCCGTATTTCTGGCATTTCTAGGGGGTCTCGAAATCTCATTTAAGAGACTAGGAGCCCAGCGGGCCGCGCCACAGGCCTTCCCCGGGCACCGGTGACTCAACCCGGGGAAGAGAACCGCACGGTTTTTTCAGACCCGTCCAGGTCCCGCCCCGCCGTCACCCCGCCCACGCCCCCTTGAAGTTGCCCTTCTGGTTGAGCCGTGACGCGTCGGCCCGGCTCCCCAGGGGGTGGCCCCACGGAGTGTGGCCTGATGACTTCGGCGACGCCTTCCCAAAGGGCGGTCCCTCCCCAACG
>NW_005356635.1:4134376-4152486 GCF_000412655.1 Myotis brandtii
GCGGCGGGGCTGGCCCGGTGTCCCCACAGCACCACGAGCTGACCTCGCTCTTCGAGTGCCCGGTCTGTTTTGACTATGTCCTGCCCCCCATCCTGCAGTGCCAGGCCGGGCACCTGGTGTGTAACCAATGCCGCCAGAAGTTGAGCTGCTGCCCGACGTGCAGGGGCGCCCTGACGCCCAGTATCAGGAACCTTGCTATGGAGAAGGTGGCCTCGGCAGTCCTGTTTCCCTGCAAGGTAAGGCCGGGTGCCACCTGCTCACCTCTGCCTGGCGATCTCCCAGAACTCCTGTGTCCTCCATCCCACTCGCCGGCGCTGAGAGGCAGGTGTCACCTCATTTATTTAAAATAAATGTTTACACTTTGTCCTCCTTTCTCCATACCCTACCTGCCCACTTTGGGAGTAGCTCTGGGCTGACGGTTGCTCGAGCACTGACCCCAGGCGAATTGGCACGCGATTGTTGTTAGAACACATCAAGCTCTCCCCATGCAGAGCCTGTGTGCTCTGCAGATGTGTACTCGGGTGGGCGCACAAATAAAACTTGGATGGAGAAGCAGACTATCTGTGAAGGTTTGAAATGGGAGGAAGTGGGCGAGCTACACGCACCCTTTACCAGCACTCAGTTTGGCAGGATTGGTACCGGATTTCTCCTGCACCCCGCACCTGTCATCTGGCTGCCCCTGACACGTGGGAACCCTCAGGAATATAGCTAAAAAGGGGGAGGGGACGACTACAGCCTGTTTTCTTTCATTCAGCAATAAGAAAATCCGTGCAAGCCAAGCCTTTCCCTCGTGTAGCCTTCTAAGTACTGGAGAGTTGTGTGTGTTTTTGCTAAGTGGGGTGAAAACAAAAGTTAATCAGAAATTTAACAGGAAAGGCACACAGGAGCTGTCGTTACAGTTCTTTAAGTATAAATACACTCATGCAGCTGAATTTAGAATCGGAGATGTCAGTGTGTGTCAAGAAGGTTATATATACATACATGTAGGCATGTTTGCTTTTGTTTTCCAAAAATGGCTTCTGCAGCTTGCTGTTTTAAATTCATATTATCACATATTTTTCTATGGCTGAAACATAGTTCTCCCTTGCTGTATTTTAAGTGGCTATATAGTGTTGCGTTGTGTGGTCATGTTATAACATCTATTTACCTACATCTGTCACTTAAAAATCATAAGGTGTAATTTCAGAGATATACCTGTCTGTATTACTTCATTACAACCTACAGCTATACCATAAAGTTCTTTTTCTAAACTTAGAAATGGAAATAATGTCATTAATACTTTTGAGTTTTTGTGTAAAAGTAACTGCTCTGCCTCTAGAGCCAGTTAGGCTGTCTTGCATTTCTCCTTGGTGCTGCTTATTTTTATAGGGCAAGAGCTTATTTTTAAATTAAAAATAATCCACCCGAGAATTGAAGCTTGGGACTCAAGTCAGTAAATGAGTGATTTAATTTGGTCTGTGCCCTACCACAGATAAGTTTAAAATAGCATATTCAAATAAGGGTTTGAATTCATGTTTGGACTGTGGTTTCTCTTTCAACCTTAACAAGTTACTCTATTTTCAACCACTCCTCATAATGCTTACAAATTTACCCAGTCTAATCAATAGTTGTTTCTCTTAATATATAGACAAACTATTTCTGTGATTTTCTTAGGATCATGAAGAAGGTGGTAGCCTAATGATCAAGAGAAGATTTGGTGATAGTGACACAAGAGTGGATATTTGATGTTGGAGATGTATTGTGGGGGCTGGGTTACAGGGGGTGTGTGCCACAGAATTTCTGGGGAGCCATCTTCGCAGCCCTTCACTTTCCCCCAAACCTTCAGTGGGCAGTAGAAGAAATGGCTTTAGGTGACTTACAGTTCACAAATGAGTATTTTATATCAGTCAATATTCCATAATTTATTTTCAAAAAGCAATCTTCTAAGAGAATTGTTTTGCTCCCAAGAGAAAGTGAAGGAAATAGTTATAACATGCTATCTGAACTGTGAAGTTTCACTTTCAGGATCTAGGATTCTGGTTCCTATTGACATATATGTTCTTTCCAACATCTAACATGCTAGTGAAGTCTTTTTTGAAGAGTAGTTCTCTTGGAAATCAGTTACTCACCTTTCTCTACACATCATTGATTTTCCACATCCCTATTCTATAAGAATGCAGTTGGGCAAAGCCAGCACTTTGCAAGCTGAAATTTAACAGGGTCAACCATTTCCCTACAGACCAGGAACCAAGCTTAGAGAGTAATTAAAGTGTCGTGTGTGTGTGTGTGTGTGTGTGTGTGTGTGGTGTGCGTGTTTGTGTGTGTATGTCTGTGTGTGAGAGAGAGAGAGATTAGAGAGAGAGATTTTATAATGCTGGAGTATCATGTCTTACCTTTGGCTGACCAATAATCCAAGCTATTGACAGGGGAGGTCAGCCACTTAGTTTGACAAACGAAACCTGAATGTATATAGAGTCCCAACAAGCAACTAAGATATGTTAGTTGGGGAGGATGAGAGCAGGAAGGAGTAGTAAGGTCTATGTCAACTTCAACAGAATAGATCTGTGTACCTAGCCCTGTGGCTTGCACTTGCTGCTGGAAAACAAAGGGACTGCCTTGTCACTATCCCTATCTGCTCTTAGAATCTCTCATGGGGTGGCTTATGTGAGAAAACCAACTTTGGGTGAAATACCAGAGCCCAGGTCTCAAGAGTTGCTGGAGTTGCCATTGTTTGTCTGAGAGCATTTCTGGGTCCTTAATTTCTTCTTGTGTTTATGAGGGGGTGGGACTGCTCAACTTCTAAGGCCCCATAGCGTCCAACATTCTGTGAAGTGAAGGGAGATTATGTGGAATGCTTATTGGGTTCCTTCTGTATGCCAGCTACTTACTTTGTGTGGGTCAGCTTTTATTAGTTTGCCTTTCTTCTTTTTCAGATGAGAAAACTCATGCCTATAGAGAGGTTAAGAGTTAAGTGACTTGTCAAGATCGCACAGCTAATAAGTGGACCAGCCCGTGAACCTTCATCCCAAAGGCACACATCCTTTGTACTACTCACTATGTAGGGATTTTGAATCTGAGCTTATCTCCAAGGCTCCAAATCATAACTCAAGGTTGACACCAGTAACAAAACCATCTGGTTGGATAAATGCACCAAGTGGGCCTCTGCTGGGAACATCTCCAAAAGACAACAGACATGCTCACTACAAAATTCATTGGCAAGAATTTTGTAGGGCATGGAGTAGGAATATTGGAGGCAAAATAATCTACAAGCCTAATATTTGGGGGCATTTCATTACATTTCTGCACTGTTCATGCTTCAGTTGGCCCCAAGATGGATGTGTTGCCAAATAGCTTCCTTACATAGGTTTGGGGCCACTTAATTAAAGGCTAGAATGCTGCCAGCACCTTTGATATAGGGCACCACATGCATTTCTAGCTCAGGTCTCCTTTTTAAAAAAGGATCTCTATCAGAGTATATCTCTTTTCCACATGTGGTATTTTTAGTCCATTCTATGTCTTGTTCCATGCCTGAGAAGTTTGACATCCTGTTCCGCTATCTCAGACCCACCACCTCAGTGGAGCGTGGGTGTAAGAGAAGTGAAGATGACACCTTTGTGCCCCCACTCAACATTTTTTTTTTTAATATCGGCCAAGTATTTCTCTCCACAACTGTGGAAAATGCTAAAACCACTGCAGCCCACTTACACCATGATACATTTTCTTTCCATTTTTCCTTTTTCTTCTCTAAGAATTTCTAGTAGCATGTCTTTAAATAATTATTGAACTGGAAAGCCTCGGTCAGCAAATCTTCCCTGCACTCGGATTGTGAGGTGGTGTTTTTGTTCCTTAAAAAAAAAAAAAAAAGAAAAGTTAGATAACCCAGTTGAAAGTTAAACGCTCCCAGTGTGGACTCATCCAGTTCAATGGAGACAAGTTCTAAATACCAGGAGAGCATCATCAGGCCTGTAGCCTTGGGGTTGGGAGACATCGGACAGTGGAGCCGCTGGGGAGCTGGGGAGCACATGCCTCTCCGAAGGCCAACTTCTGCTCTGCGCTGGGTGATTGGCAGGGTTGGCAAAGTGTTTGCAGCCATGCCCGACCTTTGGGGTTTTTTTTAAAGAAAAGACAAAAATCTGCATCTTTTAGTGATAAAAATCGCACTTCTTTTTTTAACATTGCCCAAACTCAAATTTAAGGATGGCACTTTCAGGCCAAACCAACCATGTCTGCAGACCAAATTCCAACTGCCAGTGGGCAACCTCCTATCTGGTTCTCTTTTAGAGAGTGTTCATTGAACCTTATCGTCATGAACTTTGGAACTCGGATAGGTTCCCAACTAATGTGATTTTATAGCGCTTTTTTAAATCTTTATTTTGACAAGAGAATATTCCATTCTGGCCATTGGGAGACCTGCACTGTTGTGCTAGTGACTATGTTTGATTTTGTACCAGCCAGTTTATTTCTTTGCACCTGAGTGTCCTCATCTCAAAGAGAAGGGGTTGGCCTAAATGATTATACCAAGGATCTTTTTTCAGAACCCAGTAAACTACCAGGGAAGAGAGCACTACCAGGAGATAGAAGTGGGTTCCCCTCCTGGCTTCGTATGACCTTGGTTCAGTCATGTACTTCGCTGTGCCTGTTTGTTCATTCATTATAAAGAATGAAGATAACACCTAGCAGGTGGGTGCACTGAAATCAGATTAGAAGTGGTACAGAGGGCTTTTGCTTCACCATATCAAATAGAAGAGGACTGGTACTAGGGGTGTTGCTAGATGAGAGTGATGATCATCTAGAAGTCTGAAGGGAGAAGCCAATTTGCCAAAACCATTTCAGAGATCTCCTCTTAACCTCAGAAATCCCCCTAAGACGAAATAATCTCTTTGGAAATTGCCCCTGCGGTCCTCTCTACCAGCTGCCGTTGACCAGGTTGGCTCATAACAGCCTGTGCTAGCAGTCCTGGAGCCCACATACAATCAGAGTGAGGCTCCAGATTGTAAAGCACAATGTTGAAAATACAGCTTTTAAGTGTAAAATTAAGATCAGAAGCACTAGAATGCGATGTAGGAGTACTGAAATTTAATGCTGATTCCACACATAGTTGGCCAAGGATTTTTCCCAGGTTACCATAACTGGAACTGGAGTAAATCATTATGACTTGAAGTTAGTTTTTAGTAAAACCAGAGTGGAGGCCAATCCACAGCAGGTCTGGCCTATGACGTCCCCAGCCCGAGTTGAATTAGATTATCCCGGTAGGAAGCCCATGTATTGTGAAATGTCTTAAGAGCCAGACATGTACATCTGACAAAACTTGTAAACAGTGGCATTTCTCAATCACATCCTAAAGGTCCTCATGCCTTGAAAGTGGCACATAGTAGGTACACATTTGCTAAAGTGAGTGGCAGCAGTCAGGCTGTTGGGTGAGTCGTGAGGGTGCAGTCTGATAAGGCATTAGAATGTGATTGCACTGTAGACATCCTGAAACAGAGACGAAGAAAGCTAAACACTTTTCCTGATCAGATGTGTCTTTATATTACACCTTGGAGTGTCTGTTGCAAGACTTCTGAGAGATGCTGAAGACTCTGCAACAGAATTTCATCAGCTTTGCCCCAGATGCTCTTCTCCGTTCACTTCTTAAAAATTGTGAAACTGTTGTCCTCATTTCCATTTGGGTAAAGATTATATGTAATGATTTTTAGACTCTATAGTGTCTATGAGATAAGTTTTCATCCACAGACTTAATAGAGGTGAATGGAAGGCACCCCTGGTGTTAAATGTGTGGGCCTGGGCCCTATTTTAAAACTTTGAATCAACAAAGGCAGTGTCTTTGGGTCACTCCTCCCCCCAGGCTGCCTCTTATTCAGGTGGTTTTGAGATCAGGCCCTACCTACATGAGCCTCCTGGTCCAGATCCCACTGTGATGGATTGGTGACCCCTCAAGCCTCATTGGCTTATTGGTAAAAGGGGGTGGGGACCAAACTTGGTAATAATTCGCACACAGTGCCCAGCACAGCCGCAGCACAGAGTAAATCCTTAGAGACATGCATAGTTAGAAGCTAATAGAAAGTGGCCAGTGTATGAGGTCAGGCGGAGGCATAAACTTTAAAAAGTAAAAAAGGAATCTTTTTTATTTTCTCCCATAGATTCTACCAAGCTTCTCTTCCCTACTCCTAATCATGTAGGGTTTCCCTAGAGCTGAGTAAATTGGCCTCAGCATTGGCTTTTTAGTGATGAATCTTTTTTTCATTTATTTAATGCTTTTAGAAGGAAATCCTGGTTAGATCAAGCAATGTTTTTTAATGTGTATATTTTTTTACACATAATAAAATACATTGTTAAAAGTTATTATTTTAAAATATAGAACATAGAAAGTAATCCTTATATAATAAAAGGCTAATATGCAAAGTGTCCCCTGGGGAGTTTGACTGACAGGGAGTTCAACTGCTCACTATGACATGTACTGACCACCAGGGGGCGGCACGTAACGAAGGAAGGCCCCGATCGGCCCTGATTGCTGGCCAGGCCTAGGGACCCTACCTGTGCATGAATTTTGTGCATTGGGCCTCTAATGTAAATTATAATCCCCTATACTACCCCCTGCCTAGAAATAACCACTATTATCATTTTGCATATGTCTTTGCCACTTTACATCAATGGAGTTTTTTATTTTTTAAAAAACAGGTAAGATGGAGAATCCACACACTATTTTATAACCTATTTTACATCTAACACATTGTGGCTGCTTCTCCACATTGATATTAAAGGTTGTGTCTAATGGCTGCATAGCAGTGCAGTTTTATAGCAGTACCAGAGTTACTTAATCTCTTGTTTGTCATCATATAAGTCATTGTTTTCTTACTGTGGTTTTTAAAAAAGCACTGCTATAACGGAATCTTTGTGTATAAGAAAATAATAATTTCCTAATTATATATTCCTAGAAGTTGAGGGCTAGGCCAAAGGGTATGTACAGAAATGATAAACTTTGCTAGCAGAGCCAGATTGCCTTCTCACTCGCAATCATTGACCATGGCCCATTTTTCTCCAGCATCACCAACATTGGGTGTTAGCCTTTGGTTTTCTTAATGCAGCTGCCTGCTTTTTCTCTCTGATATAACCTAGGCCAGAGATGGCTCCTCGGGATTATCCATAACTTAACATCGTACCAACCCTTGCAACTCCCTGCAGACCCAAGCCCTCCCCTTCTTACAGCCTGTCTGCCTAGCCAGCTATCCCTCTCCTGCTAGGTCCTTATGAAACTGAGTCTAACAGAGCAGCAGGGCCCTTCTGAAGTGGTAGGAGTGCAGGAGTCTGGAGACGCCCTGCAGTAGGTGGTGTCAGGCCTGCATTTTGCAGGATGAGCGGCAATCTGCCCACAAAGAAGGGAAGGATGGAAGATCTGATGAGGTTACTGGTAGTATGGCACAGAGCCTTTAACTGCAGCTCTTACCTGAAGGTGCTTTTGTTTTCTTGAACATAGACTCTGAAGGGACCTTACAGAACTGGTTCTCCAAGACAGTGTGTGATTGCCTGCTAACTCTGGCTATGGTCAGATGAGAAACATTCTTGGTCAAAAGTCAACTTTTGTTTAAAGTGTCTAAGATTAAAAATAGACCCCTGCCAGCCCAGGGAGTCTTTGTAAGGCTAAATGCACTCCCCCATTTCCCCAAAAGCAGTATGTTCTCAGATTACTGCAATAAAATTACCTCAAAGTCTTCCACCAAGATACCTTTAGTGAGAAGGCTGTCTGCAGCATGGGGTTTGTTAACTTTCTCAGGCAAAAGAAGGACTTTTTAACCCAATATGTTAATGAGAATTGCCTTCTCCAGAAAATAGTTTGTAAAGTTCAGTATCTTAGTCTCCTCACTGTTTGACAGTTCTGGTCCTTAGTGGTACTGTCTTCTGTTATTATCTGTGAAACCGTCACTGTGCTATTGGTTAGTAATTATCTTTTTGCACTATCTCATAGTGGAGGTGAGGAATTTACCATTCGATTTAAGTGAAAATTTGCTGAGACTCTTTACAGGAAGGATGCTAGACAGATGCAGGTTGAGTATTATAATTAATTCACAAGAAGAGATTCCACTTTCTCCTACTGCCCATGTCTGACCTCCTTCACTGTTAATAGTCAATAGATGAGTCATAGACATTTTTGTGAATGCACTCAGAGGTGACATGGTAGGCTTAATTCAAGGTCACACAGGACATTGGGCACTTGAGTTCTAATTATAGTGACTCAACCAATAGTTGTAAACACCTTTTGAACAGGAGGAACATACAGCCATCAAAATGATGACAGCACCTTTTTTCTCAATCTATGTAAGATTACAAAAAATCATAAACACCCCCACTCTGAGTAGCTTATGTAAATAGAAAATGCCTTTATCAAAAATTACAAAACAAATATTTTCCCTACAGATCTCCAGTCTACTGAAATTTTGTTTTAATTCTTCCCACAGTAAAGATTTTAAAGTGAATTAACATGGTGGGAGAACAATTATCTTCTTGGAGATAAACCTAATATTAATTATTAATAGGCCCATAAATTAACTAGAAAGCCACCTGTGATCATATATTGGGGGCAGTAAACATTTTTAGTCACAGAGGAGCTAGCTTGAATTGCTAGACATTTTTTTAAAAAGTGGAAACATTTAAGTTTAACTGCTGGTTAAATTGTAAGTTTTACCCTGATTTGAGTCTATACTAGGTTCTGCTACAACTCTCATTTCACTAAGTCCAAAGAATGTTGAGAAGCTAGAGAGACCACAGCCAGTAAGTAGTCCCCTAGTTATCTGCTTATCACACATAATAAGTTACACTGCCAGGAATTCATCCTTTCAGTGGAATTCAGATAACTCTCATTCCATTTCTGAGTTCACCTCCCTAGTACTAAAAGGGGTTTAAAAAAAGGGGGTTGGGGTGAGGGTACGTTTCATTCCTGGAGCTCCTTTTTCTGATGTAGTGGGGAATCAAAAACCTTGGACCTTGGACCACTGGGGGTGTGGCTGGGAACTGCATGCCAGGGCAACAGACTTGTGCCCACAAACCTTCAGAAGGGCCAAAGGAGGAAGAAGGCTTTGGCTTCTATGGGGGTCAAAGAAGTATTGTTTATTATAACCATTGATGCCTTCATTGCAAAATTTTATTGGTTCATTCAGATGAGTCCCAAAGAGCCTCTAGTAAAAGAAAAACTAAGTTGCATTTACACATAGATATGTAGTTTAAAATATTTTTCTTTAAAAACTGCTATTATGATAACACTTAATTCATTTGAGCAATTCTGCAAAAGGAATTTCTATCCTATAAAGCAGTGGTTCTCAACCTTCCCAATGCCACGACCCTTTAATACAGTTCCTCATGTTGTGGTGACCCCCAATTTCATTGTTACAAATTGAACATAATTAAAGCATAGTGATTAATCACAAAAACAATATGTAATTATATATGTGTTTTCCGATGGTCTTAGGCGACCCCTGTGAAAGGGTCGTTCGACCCCCAAAGGGGTCGCGACCCACAGGTTGAGAACCGCTGC
This sequence comes from Myotis brandtii, assembly GCF_000412655.1. Lineage (NCBI taxonomy): Eukaryota > Metazoa > Chordata > Mammalia > Chiroptera > Vespertilionidae > Myotis > Myotis brandtii. The sequence goes on from NW_005356635.1 coordinate 4,143,882, forward strand.
TATAAAGGATTAATATGCTAACTCTGTCCCAGATTCTTTAACATTTGTTTATTCTTATGTGATTTCAAACTTATTATCAGTTGCAATAATAATGCCCAAAAAAATTCCATATACCCTTTTTCCAGAATTACCAATTGTTTCCTTTTTGCCCCATTTGTTTTTTCATTTGTGCTCACTCTGTTCAAACATATATATTTTTTAACTACTCAAATGTAAATTGTAGGCATCCTGCCCCTTTGCCCCTAAATACCTCACTGCATTTCTCCTAAAACATTTTCTTATATAAGTAAGGTAGTTACCAAAATCAGGAAATTTGACATGTAGTGGATACTATTATCTAATCCACTGTATTCAAATTTCAGTTGTTGCTCCAACTCTGCCCTTTTGGGCAATTTTGTTTCCCCACTTCCATTGCATTTAGCTGTCACTGTGCATTTTGTGATCATTACAGCATACTTAGATTGAAGAAAAGCGGTTGGCTTTTGCTTACTCCAAGACAAGGTCATTTCTTGGATTTAATTCAGAAGTTTAAGAGCACGAACAACAAAATACCGATTGTGCTTTGTTTTCCTTGAGACATTCTTATTTGAGGTGTTGGCAGATGTTTTGCTAATAAAGTTTACTGTTTCCTAGGAGGGAAGCAGGTGGAGGCAGGGCGGTTGCCTCACAGTCCCCATGGAGGGGCATGCTTCTGCCCGAGCTCATGGTGTCACCCCTGTAAAAGACGTTGATTGTTGGAGTTTAGCAAATTGTTCTTGAATTGCATGGACTCACATTTAATTAAATAGGTTAAATGTCCTAAACCAGTCACAGGATTCATGACCTTCACCAAACACCTGGCTAAGAAGGGTTATTGTGTTTAAATACTCATTCCATGAGCAAATATAACACAACTGTGTCTATTAGATAAATAACAGGTGTCTAGTGTTTGACTATGTTTCTGATGGATCTGGTCCTATCTATATATACCTGGTATAAAAGCCTAAGTGACTGAACAACCAGTCGACCAGTTGCTATTATGTGCACTGACCACCAGGGTGCATATGCTCAATGCAGGAGCTGCCCCCTGGTGGTGAGTGAGATCCCACAGCCAATCTCCCACAGTCCCTCCCCCTGGCCAGCCAGCTGCCCCGCCCCCCCCCCCATAGGCTCCCATCGCCAGCCAAGGCCAAGGGACCCCAACCATGCATGAATTCATGCATTGGGCCTCTAGTTTGTATATAAAAGGGTTTCTATGCCAAAACCCTGCCTAGATTCATTTAAATACACCCTTCAAACCCATGCTGAGAAAAAGAATTAGTTCTGTTTACTGCTTTCTGGAAAGACTTAAAAATGAGGCACCATGCCCTAACTGGTTTGGCTCAGTGGATAGAGCATCAGCCTGCGGACTAAAGGGTCCCAGGTTTGATTCCAGTCAAGGGCATGTACCTTGGTTGCGGGCACATCCCCAGTAGGGGGTGTGCAGGAGGCAACTGATCGATGTTTCTCTCTCATTGATGTTTCTAACTCTCGGTTCCTCTCTGTAAAAAATCAATAAAATATATTTTTTAAAAAAAATGAGGCACCAGCCCTATCTGGTCTGACTCAGCAGATAGAGCATTGGCCTGCAGACTGAAAGGTCCCGGGTTTGATTCCAGTCGAAGGGCACATGCCTGGGTTGTGGGCTCGATCCCTAGTTGGGGGCATACAGGAGGCAGCCGATCAATGATTCTCTCTCATCATTGATGTTTCTATCGCCCTCTCCCTTCCCCTCTGAAATAATATATATATTTTAATGAGGTACCAAGCCACATATTGCCTTTCCTGACAGGACACATTTGCACAAGACTTTTGAGCTATTGTAATGCAAAAAGTTTCTAAAGAGAAATCAGAAATTATATTTCAACATTTGTTTCTCATTCTGCTGGGCCATCCTCCCCCGCCTTGCATTCTTCTTTGCTTTGAGCTTCTGTGTGTGGTTGTGCCTCCCTGCCCCACCCCCAAGAGGTTTACTTAAGCATATTCCCACCTCACCAGCAGATATTTCCCTGTGGAGAAATCTTGTTTATAGCTGAGAACAAGTCCCAGGACCCACAGGCAGCCCTCTACAAACCAGCCCAGGTGCTTCTTGGGAACAAGAGAATGCATCCAAGACAAAGGCGTCTGAAGGAAAGCAGGCCTCCTTTGAACCCGCCCCAGTTGGTGGGGCAAGCTCTAGCCAGAGTGGGAAAAGTGAAACCTCTTGAAAGATGCCAGAGAAGGCTGGGAGGGCCTAATTACTGGTTCCTTATTTGTAGGTGTGCTGCCCCTTCCTTAGGGAGAGGCCTTTCGGGGCTCTTTTTCTGCTTTGCAAACCAAAGAAGTTAATTTTAGAACCTGCTTCTAAAAGCAGTGGATCTCTCCACTCTGGTTTTTGCGCTTGTAGATTTGGGTGCTGGGGAATCAAGGCAAATGTAAATTAGTTTCTTTTTCTCATATTCTTTGTTTGACTCCTAAGCACAGGATGGAAGGCTCTGCTCCGTGTGACCACAAATGACTACAGAGCCTTGAGAGTCAGTCTGTAACACAGGTGGAACCAGCTCCCTGGCCTACCTCCACGCTTTGCAAACAATCAAGACCTACCTATGTGTGGGGCTGGCATACTTGAGCTGTCCTGAGTGGTGCCTGTGGGGCGGGGTAGTGACCAGACTGACCTGCCTACCCGTGTGGGCCCCCCCTCACAGCTCTGATTGTGGCTGCCCAGCCAGGTTTTGTCATTCATTTAAATCAGTGCCTCTCAACTGGGGCCGTTTTGCCCTCCAGGAGACATTTGGCCATGCCTGGTGACAGTTCTGGTTGTCATAGCTGATGGGGGTTGGGGGACAGTTGCTATTGGCATCTAGTGTGCAGAAGCCAGAGATACTGCTAAAACCCCACAAGGCGCAGAACAGCCCCGTCACAAAGAAGTATCGGTCTAAAAAGTTGATAATGCCGCTATAGAAAAAAAAAAATAAACTGAGTAATCAATCAAGTCCCTGCTTCTCATTTAGGTTTTATCCCCACTGTTTGCTCCACCATCCTGTGCTGGAACCACTCCATCCACAGTCCCTTTGTCTACTTACCACCTCCTCATCCTGTCCTCACATTTAGAGTTGCTCCCTGGTCTTCCTCTGCACTGTTGTCTGTATTTCTGCTGTGTTGAGCTGTTTATTGTTGCAGGGGATGGCCCCTCTCCACAGGAAACATCACAGGGCAGGATGGGCTCCAGGATAGAACCCTGGGAGCTTATCAGGAAAGCACAGCCCAGGGGCCGGCCAGTGCAATTTGGGTTTGCTTCTCAGAGCACCCAGACAGTTTTCCATGCAGTTTCCAGAATTCACAGACCCTGAAACCCTCCCTCTTATCCCTGGATTCAAGCCCCTAATGTAGGTAGCAATAACACAGTAGTGTTTTCCAGAACAGTGCTGAGACTGTTATAAGCATGAAATGTGACAGTGGAGTGTGTGTGTATGAGTGTTTAAAGTTTTTTTAAAATTTTTATTTATTGATTGATTTTAGAGAGAGAGGATAAGAGGAGAGAGAGGGGGGAGGAAAGGAGGAAGAGAGAGAACAACACTGATTTGTTGTTCCATTTATTTATGCATTCATTGGTTGATTATTTTATGTGCCCTAACCAGGCATCAAACCTGAAACCTTAGCGTATAGGGACAACGCTCTAACCAACTGAGCTGTTATAGGCCACCTCTCATCAACACCAGAGAGGTGTTCTTAGGACAATCCCCTGAATCAGTGGGAGAGGGCTGACCCCAACCTCCATCCTTGTCTTTTCATATAAATGAATTTATACAAGAGATCTTGACTGTGTTGTGAAAGGCCAATTTATTAAAGCATGCACCTTTTTTGGAAAAGCAGAGCAAGCAAACATACATCTGGCTTATGGAGCACAGACGGGCTCTCAGCTAATCTAAAGAGCAAGTTGAAGGCGTTATATACCTTCCTGTCAATAGGCTTCAGATTCCTCTGCTGAATATTTTGGTACAGATTAATTCTCAAGGTCCCTTTTTTACTTTGTTGTGGCCTTCCCAGAATTCTGGAAAAGTACCTGGCAACTTTACCTTAAGTCTTGAGACAGCTGGCTTCTCTGTTTGGGGAGTAAAACTGCCTTTTTTTTTTTTCCTTTCCCCTTCCCCCTCCCTTTCTGCATTCTCTCATGAGGGAGGGTTTTAACCATCTGCCCTGTGTCCTTGGTTGGGGGAGATCATAATTTGTTAGTTACAAGCTGGCTGTAAATTGCCCGCACTGTTTGGACTTGTTTTAACTTTCCTGTCTCAGTTTCCCTATTGCTCCTGCCCTGGAATCCTGTAACAGAGCTACCCGGCCAGGGCTAAAGTTTAGATGTTTTCTTTTTAGAATAATCTCTAATCCAGACATCATAAAAGTGGTACTAGGGATCATGAAGACGCCCCTCACCTGTGATGGAAAAGAGAAGGAAGAGTTTAGCATTAAAGTTTAGCTTGTTTAGAAAAAGCATGGAGTAAACACCTAACACTTTAAAAATTCTTAAGATGAACAGAATAAACTGGTGAATGTAATAGAATCAGGGGCATGGAAAGGGAGCGGACTGATAGTTCTCGGGGTGAAGGGGGTATGGGGGTGCGGGAAGAGATTGGACAAAAATCTTATACCTATGGACAAGGACAGTGAGGGGGAGAGGGCATGGGAGGGGGTGGGAACCAGGTGGAGGGAGCTATGGGGGGGAAAAAGAGGAACATCTGTAATAGTCTGAACAATAAAGATTTTTTAAAAAAACTTAAGTTAATGGAAGGCAAGACCTTTCTTCATAAGGTCGTTGTCTGCACAAATGCTGAGTAAATGCCTTTTCTATTGGCATAATTTGGGGAGGTTCCCTGTTCTCTATATTTGGGTTGAAGGATAGTGTGTGACTTGTAAGGCAAACCAAATAATTCAGAATATAAATATTTCTACTTGAGTTACACAAGAAAAAGTTCTAAAATGACTGCTAGGTGATGAATATTTGCTGTGCATTGAGTGGGTGGATGTGGAGTGGTTTGGGGCTTTTAGTTGAGGAAGATGTACAGATGGCATTTTTCTGTACACTCTGCCAAAGTTCTTCTGGCTCCTGGAATTAGTACTGGGCAGCTGTGGTAAACAGCCCATTCTGAAATGCTTTCAGATTCAAATATTTCAACCAGAGAATCTGCCAGGCTCTGGGTTAATTCTTATTATTTTTATTGTGCATATGTGTTTTACACTCTGGGCAGAAATGCCTCACCCATCACTCACAGAACATCAGAAGATTCTCTATTCCTAGCTACACCCTAGATTTAAAACACAGTTAATACGAATTTGCTTATTAGGGCCTTATATTTGTTAGGAACACAAAATATTAACATATATGGGTAAGTAAACTTGTTTTTCTCCTCTGATTAAATTTTTTACACCCATGCTTTTGAGATTAGTCCATGTGAAAAATATGAATAAGCAGTTCCTATGGGCAAAGTAAATAACAGTGAATTTCTGACAATTTCTATTGAAGATTATCATCATCCACTTTAGGTCTGGGAGGAACGAGCTGCATTTCTTTCTCTAAGCCACTCTCCTCTTTAATAGGTGCGTGCAGCCTGGCTTCATTGCTTCTGTATCCTCAGTGACTATAGCTTGGGGTCTTGTATGGAGAAGGTGCTAATGCCTGTTTGTTGCTAATGATAAATTCAGCTGTAAAATTTCAAAGTTGACCTACTTAAAGTTTATAAGGGGTTGAATCCCTAAGGCAGGGTAGGGAGAAGCAAAAACAGCTGTGGGATTTTGTTTTGTTTTGTTTAGCAGTTGGACACAGCATCTTGGAAAATGGCCTTGACCCTGCCCTCATTTGGTGTCTTGTTTCAAAAGGGGTTGGGGGAGTCTTACCTGCCACTGCTGCTCGAGAGTGCTGAGACATACTTCTAGCTTCACCCAAAAAGTCGTTCAGGCTTCCTCATCCTTTACAAGACAATTGCATAGTACTCTGGGCAAGTGTCTACTTGTTGGCCGGCTCCATCCGTTAGCTAGGAATGAACATTGTCATTTTTGTGAAGATTGGGAACAAATATCTGATTCCTTTCCATGTGGTCTTTTCCTGTGATAGGTGTGATTTATCCATCAGGAATGTCATCCTGAGCTCAAGCGAGAAAAAGGTTTTGTTTGTACCCTATTAAGGCAGTAGTTTAAGGGGTGGACTGACCAAGTCAGAAAACTCCTCTAGGACAGCACCCACTCCAGGACCCACTTTAGTTCACCTTTCTCCTGGGCCTGTCGAGGACCTGACATACCTGGTCATAGGAGATGTGCAATTGAACTTGAGGAAGTGGTCTCAGGAAAGCTCAGAGGGCTTTGAGAGGAGTGTGGAGCCCTTCTCGTTTTAACCTCCACTGGCTGGAACCAAACCGACCAGCAGTCTCCCAAGTTAGTTAAGCAGCTGTCAGAAGTGATTTCCTCTCACCCAAGAGGTGTGTTCAGAGCCCCTCAGGGGAAGATTTAAAAGATAAAGAAGGTGAGGTATTATTTTTATCAGGTGAGTGGTCTCCGGCCTTCTTCTGCCCCAGACTGATCACTCCAGCAGGCAAAAGCATGGAGCCAAAGGGCAGTCTTCCCCACAGCCTGCCTGCCAGTCAGCAGTTTGATCCAGGATGAAGTGGAGACCAAAAAAAAGAGAGGAGTAGTATTTTCTAAATTGTTTAGGTGAAAACCAGTCTGGAGATAACATATTCCTTGTCCAACCCTATCCCTAAGCAATTTAAAATTCTTTTAAAAGGTCTTGAAATTCACAGAAAATAAGGGGAAAGACGGTTTCCTAGGACTGCCTCAGCAATTTTGTTGGTGTTTATACTAAGAGTAGTTGAGCTCTAAGTTTTTGATGTTAGAGGGGGTTGGAATGCAGCACATTCCTGCTGCAGGATCTGCCCTGGTTTTGTGCAGGGTAGTACTGACAGTGAATGGGAACCGAGACTTTTACTCAAGTCTTCAACTCATCTCCAGCAAAAATAGTTGAAATAAGACTACAGGTTAAGCCCCGGAAACCTGAGTGGGTACTCTTAGAGGCTTAAGCCGGTAGAATTTGTTTTTAATCTTTACTGTTGAAAGTATTACATATGTCCCCTGGTTCCCCCAGTGGCCTCTCCCATCCTGCCCCCATTCCCCACCCAAGGCCTTCACCACCCTATTGCCTAATTCCATGGTTTATGCATATACCCATAAGAGTTCATTGGTTGATCTCTTCACCCCCCTCCACTGCCCTCCCTCTTAGGTTTGATAGTCTGTTTGATGCTTCTGTGTCTCTGTATCTATTTTTGTTCATTAGTTTATATTGTTCATTATATTCCATAAATGAGTGAGATCATGTGATTCTTACATTTCTCTGACTGGCTTATTTTGCTTAGCATAATGCTCTCCAGGTCCATCAATGCTGTTGCAAATGGTAAGAGTTCTTTCTTTTGTACAGCTGTGTAGTATTCCATTGTGTAGCTCTAACACTGTTTTTTAATCCACATAGTCTGTTTCCAAATCTTAGCTATTGTAAATTGCACTGCTATGAGCATAGGGGTGTATATATTCTTTCTGATGAGTGTTTCTAATTTCTTGGGATATATTCCTAGAAGTGGGATCACTGGGTCAAATGGGAGTTCCATTTTTAATTTTTTGAGGAAACTACATAATGTTTTCCACAGAGGCTATACCAGTCTACATTCCCATCAGCAGTGTACCAGGGTTCCCTTTTCTCCACATCCTTGCCAACATTTGTCATTTCTTGATTTGTTGATTATAGCCATTCTGACAGGTGTGAGGTGGTACTTCATTGTCATTTTTATTTGCATCTCTCAGATGATTAGTGACCTTGAGCATTTTTTCATATGTCTCTTGGCTTCCTGTATGTCCACTTTGGAAAAGTGTCTATATAGATCCTTTGCCCATTTCTTAATTGGATTGTTTATCTTTTTTTTTTTGTCAAATTGTATGAGTTCCCTATAAATGTTGGAGATTAACCCCTTATCGGATGTATCATTGGCAAATATGTTCTCCCATGCAGTGGGCTTTCTTGTTTTTATGTTGATGGTTTCTTTTGCTGTGCAGAAGCTTTTTATTTTGATGTAGTCCCATTTATTTTCTCCTTAGTTTCCATTGTCCTAGGACAGGGGTCGGCAAACTGCGGCTTGCGAGCCACATGCGGCTCTTTGGCCCCTTGAGTGTGGCTCTTCCACAAAATACCACGTGCGGGCGCACACGTACAGTGCGATTGAAACTTCGTGTCCCATGCACAGAAGTCGGTTTTCGGCCTGGGTGAATCTATTTTGAAGAAGTGGCGTGTCGGGCGACGGGAGACACAGCGCAGGGGGGCCCTGGGATACGCAGCGCCGGGGAGGCATGCACAATTCATGCACGAGTTGAGTGAGCCAGTCAGTCAGCAGTCTCATTGTTCAGTGGTTAGTGCTAGTTGCATCTGCAAATCGCGCGCGGGTGACAAAAGTACCTACTCAAAGCATAAAGTTACCTGTATTTTTCCAACCAGCTGCAAATCCTACAGGTATTTTTGTCATCAATTTAAGAATTGTAATTATTTTGTGTTGGTGGCTTTATTATTATAAAATGAAAC
>NW_005356635.1:4153653-4175439 GCF_000412655.1 Myotis brandtii
GTTTTGAAACGTTTCGCTTCCTTATTAACAGAAATTAAAGCATTTCTCCTTGAGAAGGGTGTTCACTATCCAGAACTAACGAACGATCAGTGGATCCAAAAATTTTATTTCATGGTAGACGTTACGTCTCATCTAAATCAGCTTAATCGTAAACTACAGGGGAAAGGAAACACAGTTTTTTTGATGTTAGAAAGTTATTTCATTCGAAAACAAATTATTTGTTTTTGCTCAAGATTTTGAAAGAGAAACTTTGATCCACTTTCCAAGCCTGTTGAAACATCGCCAAGAATATAATTCTGATATTGACATTTGCTATTTCAAAACAACACTTTTAAATATGAGGGAAGCTTTTCTCAACAGGTTTCAGGAATTCAGAAACAGCAAAGCGACGTTAGCCTTTGTTAAAAAAACCTCTCAATGCTACGTAACAGAATTAAATTTTTCTCCCTTTAATATTGACATTGGCAACTTTGAAATGCAATTGCTGGATTTAAAAAACAAAGAACTGTGGAGCTCGAAATTTGAACGTCTTTGTGCTGATATAGAAATATTGGAGAAAAACAAATGTGAACTTAGTTCACAGCACAAGTGGTCTGCTTTGAAAGACCTGGAGAAGGAAGATATGTTGATTTTTAACACCTGGAATAGTATTCCTGACTCATATAATCAACTGAAAAAACTAGCGTTTGCTGTTCTTTCCTTATTCTTTAAGTTTAAAAAATTTGGCTCTCAAAAGAAATTTCAATCGTTGTACTGTTGATATTTGGCTCTGTTGACTAATGAGTTTGCCGACCACTGTCCTAGGAGATGTATCCGTAAACATATTACTACGAGAGATGTCTGAGATTTTGCTGCCAATGGTTTCTTCTAGGATTTTTATGGTTTCATGTCTTACATTTAAGCCTTTTATCCATTTTGAATTTATTTTTGTGTATGGTGTAAGTTGGTGGTCTAGTTTCATTTTTTTGCATGTAACTGTCCAATTTTCCCAACACCATTTATTGAAGAGACTGTCTCTGCTCCAATGTATGCTCTTGTGTGCTTTGTCATATATTAATTGAGCATAATGGGTTCTCTGTTCTATTCCATTGGTCGATATGGCTGTTCTTGTGCCAGTACCAGGCAGTTTTGAGTACAGTGGCTTTGTAATATAGCTTGATATCTGGTATTGTGATCCCTCCAACTTTGTTTTTTCTCAAGATTGCTGCAGCTATTTGGGGTCTTTTTTGATTCCATTTAAATTTTTAGAGTACTTGTTCTAGGTCTGTGAAATATGCTGTTAGTATTTTAATAGGGATTGCATTGAATCTATAGATTGCTTTGGGTAGTATGACCATTATAATGATGTTGATTCTACCAATCCATAAACATGGTATATTCTTCCACTTGTGTATATCTTCCTCTATCTCTTTTTTCAACATCCTGTAGTTTTCAGAGTACAGGTCTTTTACCTCCTTGGTTAAGTTTATACCTAAGTATCTTAATTTTTTTGTTGCAATGGTAGATGGGATTATTTTTTTAGTTTCTCTTTCTGAGAGTTCATAATTGGTGTATAAAAATGACATGGATTTCTGGGTGTTAATTTTATATACGGCTACATTGCCAAATTCATTTACTAAATTGAGTGGTTTTTTGATGGAGTCTTTTGAGTTTTCTTTGTACAATATAATGTCGTCTGCGAATAATGACAATTTTAGTTCTTTTTTTCCAATTTGGATGCCTTTTATTTCTTCTTCTTGTCTGATCGCTATGGCTAGCACTTCCAGTCCTATGTTGAACAGGAGTGGTGAGAGTGGGCATTCCTGTCTTGGTTTGTTTCTAGGGGAAATTGTTTTAGTTTTTGCCCATTGAGTATGATGTTGGCTTTAGGTATGTCCTATAAGGCTTTTCTTATGTTGAAGTATGATCCCTCTATTCCCACTTTGCTCAGAGTTTTTATCAAGTAAGGGTATTGGATTTTGTCAAATGCTTTTTCTGCAACAATTGATATGATCGTGTGGTTTTTGTCTTGCTATCCGTTAATGTGCTGTGTCACATTTATTGATTTGCGGATATGTACCAGCCTTGCATTCCCTGAATAAATCCCACTTGGTCATGGTGTATGATCTTTTTAATCTATTGCTGGATCTGATTTGCTAGTATTTTGTTGTGGATTTTAGCATCTTTGTTCATCAGGAATATTGGTCTGTAATTCTCTTTCTTTGTAGTGTCTTTTTCTGGTTTTGGGGTTAGGGTAATGCTGGCCTCAGAGAAAGAGCTTGGAAGTGTTCCTTTCTCTTGAATTTTTTGGAATAGTTTGAGGAGGATAGGTGTTAGTTCTTCCATGATTGTTTGGTAAACTCACCTGTGAAGCCATCCAGACCAGGGCTTTTGTTTGCTGGGAGTTTTATTATTATTATTATTATTATTATTATTATTGCTTCAATTTCATCAGTAGTTATTGGTCTATTCAGGTTTTCTGATTCTTCCTGATTGAGTTTCGGAATATTGTATTTTTCTGAGACTATGTCCATTTGGTCAATCAAGGTTGTGCAGTTTGTTGGAATAGATTTGTGCCAACTCTAATTTTTATGATCCTTTGTATCTCTGTGGGATCAGTTGTTTCTTCACCTCTTTCATTTCTGATTTTGTTTATTTGGGTTCTCTCTCTTTGTTTCTTGGTGAGTTGGGCTAGAGGTTCATCAGTCTTGTTTATCCTTTCAAAGAACCAGCTCTTGGTTTCATTGATCTTTTGTATTGTACTTTTGGTCTCTATGTCATTTATTTCCACTCTGATCTTTATTATTTCCTTTCTTCTACTTACTCTGGGCTTTTCTTGCTCTCCTTCTAATTCTTTGAGTTGTAGGGTTAGATAACTTATTACAAGTTTTTCTTGTTTGTTGTTGTTGTTGTTTTTTAAGGTAAGCCTGTAGTGCTATGAACTTCCATCTCAGGATTGCTTTCACTGTGTCCCATAGATTTTGGATTGTTGTTTTCATTGTCATTTGTTTCTGAGATTTTTTTTTATTTCTTCTTTTATCTCTTTGGTAACCCATTCGTTGTTTAATAGCATGCTATTTAGCCTCCATGTGTTTGATTGTTTTTGAGTGTTTTTATTGTAGTTGATTTCCAATTTGATGACATTGTGATCTGAGAAGATACTTGATATGATTTCAATCTCCTTGAATTTATAGAGACTTTTTTGTGTACTAACATGTGGTCTGTCTTTGAAAATGTCCCACGTGCACTTGAGAAGAATGTATATTCCGTAGCTTTGGGGTGAAATGTTCTGAAGGTGTCAATAGTCCTATCTGATCTAGTGAGTCATTTAGGATTTCTGTTTCCTTGTTTAACCTTTTGTCTAGGAGATTTATCATGATGTCAATGGGGTATTAAAATCCCCTACTATGATTATATTGCTGTTGATCTTTCCCTTGATATCTTCCAGAAGTTTTTTTTTTATGTATTTGGATGCTCCTGTATTAGGTGCATATATGTTTACCAGAGTTATATCCTTTAGTTGTATCAATCCCTTTAGTATTATGAAGTGGCCTTCATTATCTCTTGTTATTACCTTCACTCTGAGGTCTATTTTGTCAGATATAAGTATTGCTATCCCAGCTTTTTTATTTTTCATTTTCATTTGCCTGGAGATTTTTTTTTCATCCTTTCACTTTCAGTCTGTGTGTGTACTTTGTTCTGAAGTAGGTCTCTTAAGACAGCATACATATGGGTCATGTTTTCTTATCCATTTGGCTACCCTGTGTCTTTTTATTGGAGCATTTAATCTATTTATGTTTAAGGTTATTATTGATAGGTACTTGTTTTTATGCTTTATGCCTGTGTTCCTCCTGATTTCCCCTTCAATTTTGAACAATAGCCTTGCTTCATCCCATTCCCTTCTGGCCTGATGAGTTTCTGTTGAGAAACCAGGTAATAGTCTAATAGGAGATCTCTTGTAGGTAACTTTCTATCTCTCTCTTGCAGCCTTTAAGATTCTTTTTTTTTTTTTTGTCTTTTATGTTTGCCAATTTAATTATGTTGTGTTTTGGTGTCAGTCTTTTTTGGTTCATCTTGACTGGGACTCTGTGAGCTTCTTGGACTTGCATGACTTTTTTCTTTCTTTTTTTTTTTTTGAGAAGCATAGAAACTTTATTGCAAGTAGATACTACCTCTAAAACTACATTTAAGCTTCTAATTCTAAGACTCTGTCTCTCCTGGCTAAGGAGAGGCAGAGGGGTCCCCTAGAGAGGGGTGGCCGCTGCTCTCTTTGTCTGGAGGTATTATATGTCCTGGAGACCACCCTTTCCCTCATTGTGCCTTTCGCCTATGGGACCTTAACCTTGTAATCAGTTCCCATGGCCCCCACATCCTCACTTCTCCTCTTGTTGGTTATCTTACTTGTTCAGGTTGGAGTAGCTTTTGAGCTCCCTTATGGCTTCCTCTCAGTTGTCCTGGCTGGAGATGTTTTATTACCCCTTAGGTCAGGGCTGCTTTAGATCTAACTTATGGCTGCTTTAAGTGTCCTCTCTGGACCCCTCCCCCCGCTTCCTGTCTGCCTAGTTAAGCTGGCTAGTCAACCCTGATCACTCGCATTCCTCCATGTTTCCTCCATAGCCATCTGGCCCTGCGGACTCCACACCCAATGGACTGATAGACTGCAATGGGAAACACAAGCTAAACTAGCCTGATGTTGAACTGGACCCAGCTCCAAGGTGGAAAGTGTTAACGTAAAAAAAACCATTGAAACCTGTAAAGAATTTTTGTGAGTTTATTTGAGCCAAACTGTCGACATATGCCAGGAAGCAGAACCTCAACGAATTGAGATAATGCTCCCTGCATGACTTTTTTCTTCCCTGAGTCAGGGAAGTTTTCTGTCATTATTTCTTTAGGTTTTCTATTTCTTGCTCAGCTTCCTCTCCTTCTGGCACCTCAATTATGTGGATGTTGTTTTGTTTCATGTTGTCCCACAGCTCCCTTAGGCTCTCCTCTTGCTTTTTAACTTTTTCACCCCTGGTTGCTGCTCTGCATGGGTGTTTTTTTCCTACCTTGTCTTCAAACTCTCCTATTCGGACCTCAGCTTCTTCAAGTTTACTGTGAAACCTTCCATGGTTTTCTTTATTGCAGCTATGTCATTCTTCATTTCCTCTTGATTCTTATTCATGTTGGTGAAAATCTCATTCAGCTCCTTATAATTCTCATTTAGTTGCGTGTATTTGTCATCCAGACGATTGAGCATCCTTATTACCATTACTCTGAATTCTCTCTCTGACAAATTATTTGCCTCCATTTCATTTAGTTCTTTTTCTGGCGATTCCTCCTTTTCTTTCCTTTGGGGATTGTTCTTTGTCTCCCCATTTTTGCTATATCATTGTATTTGTTTCTATGTCTTAGATGAAACTGCTATGCCACCCATACTTTTGAGGGGTGGTCCTATGTAGTAGGTGTTTTGTGGAACCCAGTGGTGCATTCTCTTAGATCTCCTGAGTTGAGTGTTCTAGGAAAGCCCCCTACTTGAGTTATTTGGTGTAGCTGGATCTTGAATGTTATTGTCCCATTCGTGGGTGGTTTCCTCACAGATTGTCTGACTATGTACCTCACACCCAACCTCGTCATGCAAGCTGTTGTGCAGGTGCTCAGGGTCATGATGTGGGACTCACTTCGTGGTCCTGGAGCCCACTGCCAGAGTGGCGCAACACACTTCAGGGTCCTGTAGCTCATGGGAGGTGTAGCATGATACACATAGGGTCCCGGAGTCCATGGCCAGGGAGGCAGGGGTCCCGATGTCTGTGGCTGAGGTGGCGCAACTTTGGCCGGGTTGGGGCTCACTCAGCAACTCACTGCGGGGGTCCTGGAGACAGCGGCCAGGGTGGCATGACTCTAGCTGGGGTGGCGTGCACTCTGCGGCTCACTGCAGGGTCCAAGGTGGTATCCAAAGCAGTCTGGGTGTTAGTATGGCTGCACCCCTAGGTTTGGCTGCTCTCCCCTTCATAATGGTGTGGTTTCTGTGCCAGAGCCTTGCAGCTGGGGGAGTGCCTGTGGCTATAGCAGGGGCTGCCTGTCCAGGAGCCTGATCCGCCAGCCCCCGAGACTCCTGCAAGATCTAACTGTCCCTTCACTCACACACATACCACACATGTCCACACACTCCCCACTCACTCCCTTACTCACTCTCTCCCTCACTCTCGTCCTGCCGGCTGCCATGTGTGTTTTTTTCCACCCTAGTAGAACTTTTGAAAAGCCCATGGCTCACTGTATTTCTTTCTGTCCTCACAGTATGCCACCACAGGCTGCTCCCTGACCCTTCACCACACAGAGAAGCCAGAGCACGAAGACATCTGTGAATACCGACCCTACTCCTGCCCCTGTCCTGGTGCTTCCTGTAAGTGGCAGGGGTCCCTGGAGGCCGTGATGTCCCATCTCATGCACGCCCACAAGAGCATTACCACCCTTCAGGGAGAAGACATTGTCTTTCTAGCTACAGACATTAACCTGCCGGGGGCTGTCGACTGGGTGATGATGCAGTCGTGTTTTGGCCATCACTTTATGCTGGTGCTAGAGAAACAAGAGAAGTACGAAGGCCACCAGCAGTTCTTTGCCATCGTGCTGCTCATCGGCACTCGCAAGCAGGCCGAGAACTTTGCCTACAGACTGGAGCTGAATGGGAACCGGCGGAGGCTGACCTGGGAGGCCACGCCCCGATCCATCCATGACGGCGTGGCTGCGGCCATCATGAACAGCGATTGCCTAGTTTTTGACACAGCCATAGCACATCTTTTTGCAGATAATGGGAACCTTGGAATCAATGTGACTATTTCAACATGTTGTCCATGATGCAGCGAAATTATTTGGGCATAGTGCTCTATGGTTAATAAAGGATTTTATGAATGTTTTATTCACTATGTCTTCACAAGTCAAGGTCCCCAGTTACCTTGTGTTCTGTTTGAACATCAGCCCAATAGAGTTCATTAAACTGGGGTGAATGCTGTTGGCCTGTTGGTTCTATAACTTGATTATTAAATTTTACTTCCTGAGTAGCCCTTGACCGGTTGCTCAGGGCTCCTGCAGACAGACCAGTAGGTTAAGAACTGGAGGCTTCTTCCTGCCCCCTCCCTAATTGGTCCCTCCAAATTGAGAAAGCACAGTGACTGTCAGAAGATTGCTTTCATCTTGTGTTTAAGGGATAGGAGTTGTTTTAGTGCATTTTAAACAGTGTTTCTGTTTCTCAAACTGGAAGGCTAATCAGTATGCATAGTCACCTGGAGTACTCCTGTTAGACATGCAGATTTGAGAGCCTGTGAATTTAACCATCCCATCAGGTGATACTTTTCAGCAGTGAAGTTTGAGAATTACTGGGTTAAGTTGTGGGGAAAGGGTCCAGATTTTAAAGGTGCTTTACAGTTGCCCTCAACTGATACTATTTGTCTTTCTACTATCTCTTCCCCCAAAGCCCATCCCTCAAATTAAAACTAGAACTACAGGTCCCCAGGAACACATTCCCAAGACTTGGTCTTTGTCTTGTGTTTGGGGTGGATTACCTAGAAAAGTGAGTCCTATGTCCACTGATAGTCGTCACGTAATTAGTTTTTGCTCATCACCAGTACAGGAGAGCTGTTTACATGAGGCTTCCCTTGGAGGCCCTCCTTGATCAAAAATGGTGGGAAAAACTAGGTCAATAGAGTGGGAAAAGCTTTATAACCAATGTTATATGCTTGCTACTTAAAGGTATGTGTTGGGGTTTTTTGTTTTGTTTTTTGCCACATTCACTTTAGTTTTTTAATAAACATTTTCAAAACTGAATGTTGTACTTCATTTTCCAAATTGAATAACGGGCATTTATTGTGTGCCTCCTGTGAGCGGGGCAGTGAGGCTGCACCATCACCTGGGCCTGGAGCTCTCATCGTCTCCACAGGAGGAAACAGCCATTTGCCCAAGATCATAGCTCGAGTCAGTGGCCACATTAGGGTCCAAACTCACTTCCTTGTACATGGACTGTTGGTGGTGTTACAGGACTCCTCTGTGGAGCTGTTATTTGTCAGTGCCAGTGCTTGTGGAAAAAAGAGTATTATTTCTCATGCTTTACAGAATCAGAAGGAGCAGGCATGGCTAGCGCTGATGTACTGGGCTGGGTTTGAGCCAGGGTGACCCACTCCTTCAATCCCAACCCTAAACTCTTAAAAGAATTCATAATATTAGCCCTGAATGCTCCATGAGGATTGAAGACTGCTCCAATGGCATTAGAGTAGTATCAGGTGGGAGTGGTGGCTTTAGAGTTGTTCTTTTTTTTAGGTGAGATCCAGGATTGAGTTTTCAACCAGGGTAGAGTGCTGGCAGTTAAGGAATTGCCAAAGTGACTTATCTTTCAGCATAGTCTTCAAGTACAAGTGAAAAACAGTGCCCTGAACCAGAAAGGGTGCTTAGAACATGTTTGGGAAATGAAAGGAAATAATAGCTCTTGTCACCAAGTCAGTCACATTTCAAGCCAATATCTGGAAGGATCTGTGGAGGTGAGACTAGGACCCAGGAGCAGGACTCTTGTCACCAAGTCAGTCACATTTCAAGCCAAAGGATCTGTGGAGGTGAGACTAGGACCCAGGAGCAGGTGGATTTTGACCCTTGGGAGCAAAGCTGATCCAAGTCTGGCTGTTCAGTGCAGGCATGGCACCCAGGCAATGTGTTTTGTGCATTAACTAGCCGAGTTCATCATCATCATGTTTGGATCTAACCACTCTTATTATATATGATGGAAGAAATCAAGACTGGATTAGTCAATAAGTACCAAAGGGTAAAGCTATAATCAAAAGTGGAATCAAGTTATCCCAAAGCATAAAATGTTAGATCTTTAGCCCACCGAGGTGAAGTCATGGACCAGCAGCCATACAGTGTACCGGTGGCAGCACTGAGTCAAAAATTCAGACTTTCTGACCAAATTCAAACATGGTTCTTATGTAACAAATGAAAATAAATTTTAGGCAACAAAACTCTGAACTTTTACTTCAAGGGTTATTTAGCCCCCTTAAATCTCTGTCACTGGAAATCTGTAAACTGAACTTTTACTCTGACTTTTTTTGAAACTAAGCATTTTCTGTCAGAAAAAAAAACAACCTGGTTTAGGAGGAAGTGAAAACAGCAAAATAGATTATGTAAACTAAATGTCTCTTTATATAGTTCCAATTTCAAATGCAGTTTAAAGCACAGCAATAAGAAGAAATGGGAGATATCTGTAATACTATCAACAATAAAATAATAATAAAATAAAGCATAGCAATAGACACTTGTCAAACTCATCACATTACATTTTCTTAAAACAAATTTTTTTTATTCCTGCCCCAGTTCTACTAAAGGGGAATATAAGACAGTTTGGGGAGGCTAGCAATCTGAATCTGTGCCAGAAACCAGTATTCTGCTGCACATTCTTGCTAGTATAATTGAGCCCCATCCCTCTTATCTGTAATGCTTGTACAGAGGCCATAAACCATGAACCATACACAAACCCCGGAGAGGGTTATCAGCGCTGGCGCCAGGCCAGGCCTTTGGGTGTAATCTCACTTCCCCCATTCCAACCCATGGAGGCCGGGGGGAGCGGGGCTGCAAGGCCTGTGAAAGGTCTGGAAGCTTGATTCATATTTGGGGGACAAAGGTACTAAAGGCTATAAAAGGAAAGCTTCATCCATATTCTCTCACTCAGGCTTTGGAGATCTGACTCCCCTGAGTCACCATACTAGTACATCTGCAAATAAAGGGTTGCTTCTGGAATCTCTGAGTATTCATTGTGTATTTTCCAGTCACCTGGTAAATTCTGTAACACTACATTCTAATTTGATAGAAATTTGGCTGATCAAGCACACTGGTCTGTAACACATTCTAATTTGATAGAAATTTGGCTGATCAAGCACACTGGTAGATTCAGTTTGTGCCTTACGATGCCTGAGCCATTCTAATGAAAAAATTACTCAAAATACCTTGGAAAAAACAGTCATTAATTCTGGGTGACAGGAACCTGGGTATCTACACTAATAAAAGAGAAACATACAAATTAGCCATCCCTCCGCCACTCCGCTACACCCACCAGCCAATCAGCGACTATGCAAATTAACCCAACAAGGATGGCGGTTAATTTGCATACGCAGGCTCGGAGCAAAGACTGAAGATGACTGAAGGTGGCGACGGCCACGGAGCTGGAGCGAGCAGGAGGCTTGGGCTGCTCCCGGCGACGGAGGAAGCCAAGCTTCCCGCAAGCCCTGGACTCCGCTCAAGGAGTGGCTGGGGGCCTGGGTCGCCAGGGGCAACCCAGGCTTCCAGTCCACCCTGGGCTCTGCTAGAGGAGCTGGAGGGAAAAAATGGAGGGTCTGGGAGCAGCTGGAGGGGAGAAGCCAAGCCTCGCTGCTGTGGGCGGACCAAAGGCCTGGGTCCCAGGTGCCGGAGGAAAACCAGTGCCGGCAGCCAGGGGAAGGAAGGCCTATTGCACGAATCTTCGTGCAACGGGCCACTAGTATATTATATTAGTATTTGCATTGTTCTCTATTTTTAAAAAGTCTTTAAAAAACAACCAACTTTGAGATCAGGGTTCCCAACCTTTCTGTGAAGAGGAACTAGCCATGGTTTCTCTGAATCCTTATAATTTAAGGGAGTAAGTGAACTGTCCCATGTAAATTATGGGAAACCAGGGGAGAGGTCTCTGAGGCATCACTGTCCAGAACTCTACTAAGTAGAACCTGAAACTACCAACAGATTCAAACCAATGGCTCAGTCTGTCTCAGCAGCAGAATCATGCAAATTCCTCACAATACCACCCCACAGAAATTGTCCTTGTACCTAACTGCAAGTTTTTAGGACTTGCCAAGTGTGACCTTAAGTTTATCAGCTGACCACTCTGGTTTCAAGTTTCCTAACTGACAACATTTGAAGGTTTATTTTCTAAATTTTTTTTACTATAGTACTAATATCTGTAAGACAGTCGAGCTATTTAAAAAATTCAGTTATGGCCTGGCCAGCGTGGCTCAGTGGTTGACCATCGACCTGTGAACCAGGAGGTCACAGTTCAATTCCTGGTCAGGGCACATGCCCAGGTTACAGGCTTGATCCCCAGTGTGGGGCGTGCCGGAGTCAGACGATCAATGATTCTCTCTCATCATTGATGTTCCTCTCTCTCCCTCTCTTCTCCTCTCTGAAATTAATAAAAAATATATACTTTTTTTTAAGTTTATGTATGTAAATCCTTCCTTGTATGAGGTGGTTATGGGATAATTGTGACCTAGCATGTGTGAGTGTGTCAGCAGGTGAGCCCAGCTCTCCAGTTGCCTCTCAGCTTCCCATGGTTAGAGTTAAGGATGGTGCCTGGGCATAGAGACAGTTTTGTTTTGTAGTTCTGGCTTGAGAAAACTGTGGCCTTTACCCTTCCTGACTCAATCTTTACTTGAAGTAAGGTTATAATTTCATTGACCTGTGCTGGCTGGGAAGAAAGGGAGTCAAGAGTTCTTAAAGAGCCGGCCTGAGTGCCTCAGTTGGTTGAGCTTTGTCCTGTGCACTGAAACATTGCTGGTTTGATTCCCCATTAGGGCACATACCTGGGTTTCAGGTTTGAGCCCGGGTCAGGACATGTACAGAAGGAAACCGATCAATGTTTCTCTCTCACACTGATGTCTCTCTCTCTCTCTCTCTCTCTCTCTCTCTCTCTCTCTCCCTTCCTCTCTCAAAGTATGTCCTTAGGTGAGGATTTAGAAAGAATAGGAAATCTAGGTTCATATATCAGTTTGTCCAACCAAAGCATGAGCACCCTATGCATCTACAGCACTTCAGTCACCAGGTCCCTAGTGACTGAAATCCCAGCAGAGCAAGGTGACCTGCATCCTGGCTGGGAAGTACATCCAGTACCAATTAGTGGACATCTCCCAATGGCCCATGGGATGATATGGGAGCCTTGGCCAACCCAAGGCCACCCGACCTGGGATTGTCAATGAGGATCAGTACTGTGGGGATTAGATGCCCTTAGGGGAGGCTGTGGAACAAAGTATGCTGTGGGAGTTCCTGAAAGGCCTGAGCCAAGCCCACCCAGACAACAGCACTCTATCATATTTCCCCAGCCCCCAGTCTCGCGGGCCAGGAAGGACCTGTGACCTGCTCCCTGTTATTCCCAACCTTCGGACCTTGGAGCCCCAACCGGAAACTCAAGCCTCTCCTCCTCCTTCCTCTAACTGTAGACCTTCTCCTCATTCAGAGGCAACATTCCTTACCCAGTAGTCTCAGAAACTGTCTTAAGCAACAGTCCAAGTGCTGGCTGTCTCAGCCTGACTCTGGAGCTGCCCACTGCCTGGCACTGGCTGATGGTCACCTTTGTTGGTTCCACTAGCCAGGGCTCTGCCAAAAGCCCGGAAACCCCCAACCCAGGAGCACCCTAGAGACAATTAAATATTCCATTCCATTGGCAAAAAAAAAAAAAAGAATAGGAAATCTAGCTCTCTCTATTATTAAACCATCTGTTTCTGCTACTGATTTGAAGCTTAAAAGTTTGTATTTGTGAATACTTTTAATTTGTCTTGGAATTCCTAAATGACAGGGTAGGGGAAAATGTTAGACCCTGTTGACACCAACACCTGCTACCATACCACTACTTTACAGAATGAAGAATGAATGAATGAATTGTTAACATAAGAAAACATTCAAGCCTATAAAGAATTTTGTGAGTTTATTTGAGCCAAACTATTGACAATTGCTGGGAAGTAGAAGCACTATCTCAATACATTTAACGTATTGAGAGCACTATCTCAATACATTTAATGTATTGAGATAGTGCTCTGGAGAATGGCAGTTTTTTTTACCTTGTTTTATACATTACAATCAAAAAAAGGAGACGTAAGTAGGTTACATGAACTCCATTGGTGATAGATTAGGGAGGCAGGAGAAAGCAAAGTGGGGAAACCTCTGGGATTGGACTAAAAAGTAAAATGATAAGACACTTTCTTCTACTTAGGTGGGTGCAGGATAGTTAACAGTCAACAATTAACTCAATAACAATGAGGGGATTTGTGGTCTCCACAGAGTGGTGCCTGTGGTTTGAAATTCCAATATGTTATGGTAGATGCAAAAAGACAACAGGCTCAGTTAAGGTAAAGATTGACCTGTGTCAGGGAAGATACTGGCCTAGGACATGACTACCCATCATAACTGCTTTTAGTTAAAGTTTAATTTCAGACCATCCTTTGTGGTTACTCTAGGTCTTTGAGTTTGCAAGACTGCCATGCAGGCCTTCCCTGAGCTAGTGGGTTTGTGTGTGGCCCCTTTTCGTCCACAGAATTTAAGAATTAATACAGCCTACAAAGGGAAAGCCACTGGCCCCAAACCTCACAACTGGTTAGAATTTTTTGTGTTGATAACATGGTGTCTTCTGTAATGAATAAAGGGAAAAAATTATACAACTATTAAAACTACAAGCTGACATTTTATGATAATTAAGGCAAATGAAAGAAATTTGCTCCCAGTCTTGACTGCACCAACTCCCCAGCTCTCCTGCCACCACGCTGGGAGAACTCCTAACTGCTTGTTTTTCTTCTTGCCCTGCTCCCATCCATTCTACACATAGGCAATCAATCTAAAGGCTCTTTTTAAGTGAAAATGTATGGTGCAAGAGCTCTTAATAATATTTTCTTCTGCAGTGCCCTGTTCTTTTCCTTCATAGCACTCTCCACAATTGCGATTGTATATTTTATTTGTTCAGTGTCTAGCTCTGCTGGACAAACTCCAGGATAATAGAGATGATGAAGTTTTTGTTTGTCCCTGTATCCCTGGTACCTGCGCACTCAGTTAATATCTGATTGAATAAATTACTGCCATTGGTTAGTCTCATAATAGCACTGAAGTCAACAACTTAAAGAGTTTTTATAGCAAAAATCACTGGGGAATTTGCTGCAGGTAGGCAGGGAACAGAGATGGGGAGATACTCTAATAATCCAGAGAAGGGAGGAAACAAAGGGTTTCTCTGCCTGGGGTTGTTCTCTAGGGGCTGGCAGAAATGCTGGCTTGAATGCTCTCTGCCCTGAAATTCCTTACATCATAGTGTCACCTGACATTCAGATCAAAAGCAGACTCTGCTCTGTGTTTGCTGATGCTCACATGGGGCACAAGTCAAGGTTCCTTTGAACTGCAGTGAGCTGTATTATAAGAGATCAGCTTGCAAAGTCCATCAAGATAACAGCAGGTGACATCTGTTGGGTACCTATTGTTACAAAGTGCTTTGTCTGTATTAACCCATTTAATCCTCCCCATCACCCAATTAGATATGGGCTCTTTAGCCTCAATTTGGAGTAGAGAAAATTAAGGCTCAGAGAGATTAAGTAACTTGCCTGAACTCACGCAGCTGGTAAGCAATCAAACTGGAATATGGACATACTGCAGAGTGCATGCCCTTTCACCACGTTACATGATGCATCATTATTGGTGTTTGGCTTTCACATGTTTTGATCACAGAAATGCTATTTACTTGCAAGAAATAAGGATGAACAGGATATGGGGATGCAGGATGCTTGGTGGATATAGGACAGAACTATGCTTTAAAACTACTTTTACCACCTTCACAAAATGTTAGAAGGGGACAGAAACCTAGAGATCATCCAGACCCTCACTACTCAGTGTGGTCCATGGACCAGCAGCATAACCTGGGAGCTTGTTAGAATATAGCCTCTCAGTCCACACCCCTACTGACTTAGAATTTGCATTTTAACACAATCCCAGGTGATTTGGATACAGTTCAAGTTTGAGAAGCTCTGGTGTAGACCAGGAGTTCTCAACCCACTTGCCCCCTTAGAAATGCCTGGGGAGTTTTAAAGCTACCAGGAGTTTGAATCCCTGGCAGTAGGGCTGAGCTTGTATTCTTTTTAAAGCTTTCCAGGAGAGTCCAACGTGCAGTTGGAGTTGAGAACCACTGATCTAGTTGTGGATGGAAAAAAAAGGCCACATGCTAACCTGACAAGCTCAGAGAAGGCCTGCATGGCAGTCTTGCAAACTCAAAGATCTAAAGTAACCACAAAGGATGATCTGAAATTAAAACTTTAACTAAAAGCAGTTATGGTGGGTAGTCATGTCTTAAGCCATTATTTTCCCTCACAAGGTCAATTTTTACCTTAACTGAGCCTATTGGCTTTTTGCATCGAAGATAACATGCCTATGTAACACCAGAGTAACTTGTAACTTCCCTTATTTTTTCCTGACCCTTGGGCACAATCAAATGCGCCTGGATGGCAGGACAGGAGACCATAAATTCCTTCATTGTTATTGTTATCATGTTGATTGTTGAGTGTTAACTATCCTGTACCACCTAAGTAATGTGTCTATCATTTTATTTTTTATCCAATCCCAGAGGCTTCCCACTTTGATTTCTCCCACCTCCCTAATCTATCACCAATGGATTTCATGTAATCCACTTACATCTCCTCCTTTGACTGTATATATAAAACAAGGTGAAAAACTGCCAATCTCCAGAGCATTATCCCAATCCAAAGAGATTCTGCTTCCCGGCAATTGTCAACAGTTTGACTCAAATAAACTCACAAAAATTCTTTACAGGTTTGAATGTTTTTACATTAACATAGTCCAACCCGCTGCCTTATTTGTATAAACACAAATGCAGTGACTTACCAAGTGTAGTGAAAAGAGTGTGGCCTTTAGAGATTAAACAGGTCAAGACTGGATCCTGATTCTGCCACTTATTAGCAGTGAGGCTATAGGCAAATCACTATTCTCAGTGGGCCTATTTTCACATTTATAAAAGGGAGATAATCACACCCACTTATGGTAAATGGGAACATAGTCCCCTTCCCATGCTCCCAACTCCCCCTCCCACCCTGTGGGAAATCTAGTGAAAGTCATCTGTAACCAGGCTGTGAAACCTTGGGAACTTGGCCACAAGAAAGGCCAAAGAGAAACTGCTTCTAGATGGGAGCCTGGATTGTAAACTGCTAGTGTTTTTATCTTACACAGGCCCGTCCCCTCCCCCTGCATGCCCTGTTCTCTGTTCTCTGTACTCTGTAAAACCTTGTGTTGGGAAAGTCAGGGTGGCAGTGAAACAATAGCACCAGCTGGATAGGACTTAGTGGTTCAACGTCATTGGTGGCAGTCTATGCAGCAATAAACTTCACCAGTTTGGCCTCCACCAGTGTGCATGTAAGGCCTAAAAAACCCATGTCTTTCACAGCCAATCCTCTGGGTTATTGCTTTGGGAATTCAAGAACAATATGTTGAGGTTTTCTGGGACCGCAGCACTTTGCATAACAGAGGGTCACTGTAAGAATTTCATATAAAAAAACAGAGGCAGAACATTTGCACACAGTCGGACCCTGATAAGTGGCAGCTATTCTGACTTGCCCAACTCAGATCAGTTGGGGCAGCAGATGGCTGTTGGAGGAGTAAAGCCTGACGCATCACAATACCAATCCCAGTATGTTCTACATGTGTAGAGCCAATGAGTTGACATAGCTTTTGTTAAAATGCTAATGAAAAGATGTGGGGAGAAAAATGGCAGCTGAACAGGCAACAATGTCATGTACCTCCTCCTAGGGCCAGGCCAGAAAAGCAACAAAATTGGAGAACATCTACCCTGAATTAAAAAAATTAGACAGAGCTAAGGAGACAATTTTCAATAAGGAAGGGCAGAAGATGCCTAGAGAATGCCACTTGCCAGCCATAACCACTGTACCCCTGCAGTGAATGGCACGGTACCTTCCAATGGGCCCCCAGAGGTCTGCAGGGAGCACAGGCCAGCAGAGTGAGCTCCCACACCACGTCTCCTCACCAGCCCACTGCATCCTATGATCTGCCTCCAAGACCCTGCAGTGAGTGCAAGCCAAGGGGAACCCTGTGCCCCACCCCCACCCTGGACCCCCAAAGCGTGCTGCTAGCCAAGAGTCACCCAGAGCCCACTCCACCCCCAGCCCTGGGACCTGCTGTCGGGGTGACCTGGAGCAACCCAAAGCATGGCCCAATCTCGGTCACAGGGGAGCTCTGACTGTGTGACCCAGTGCAACCCAGGCCTGCTCCACCCTGGACCCCAGGGCAGTCCTGCTGGAGCCATCCAGGGCAACCCAACACACATGTCACCCCAGGCAACAGGGGAGCATGGACTGAGCACCAGGGCGACCTGCTCCCACCCCACACTGAGGACAGGCTAACTAGAACAACTCAGCATGTGTCTCACTCTGGGCTATAAGAAAGCGAGGACTGTGCGACCCAGAGCAACCCACATCTACTCCACCCCAGCCCAGGGTCTTGCTCCTGGGGCAACCTGGAGTAACCCAGCACATGCCCCACTCAAGCCAGAGAGGAGCTCTGACTGTGCAACGCAGAGCAACCTGCACCCATTTTTTCCTGGCCCCTGGAAAAGTACTGCAGGGCCTACCTGGAGCAAACAAGTACATGCCTCAC
Organism: Myotis brandtii; assembly: GCF_000412655.1. Taxonomy (NCBI): domain Eukaryota; kingdom Metazoa; phylum Chordata; class Mammalia; order Chiroptera; family Vespertilionidae; genus Myotis; species Myotis brandtii. Next base: position 4,171,045 of record NW_005356635.1, read on the forward strand.
TCTGGGCCATAGGAAAGTGCTGCTGGGGATACCCAGAGCAAGCCAGTGTGCCCAAGAAGGGGCCACAGGACCATGCTAGAAGTGCACTGCCAGAGGGTGCTGGGGCCACACAGCAAATTGCATGCAAGAGGGCTCTGGGTCCTCACAGGGACTTGCACATAAGAGGAACTGTGCATGCACTCCCACCACCCCAAGAATCTGAAGCAAACAACTGAGGGACCAGATCCATGGGAGAAGGGAATACAACTTAGAGTAGATACAATAAAGGCATGAGACTCAAGGCAGACCCAGTCTCTGGGCTAATGATTTCCAGACCCTCGCCCTAATAGGGTCTTCAACTTTTCAAACCCTAAGCAGGGTGGCCAGGGCCAGAAAGAGACAGCAAAATGGGGAGACAAAGAAACAACCACCCAAGGAAAGAAAAGGAGGCATCATCAGAAAATGAACTAAATGAAACAGAGGCATGCAATATGTCAGAAAAACAATTCAGAGTAAGGGTCATAGAGTTCATAAACCAGATGAATGAGAAAATCAACAACTTATGTAAGAATCAGGAGGAGATCAAAACTGATATAGCTACAATAAAAAACACAATGGAAGGTTTCAACAATAGAATAGAAGAAGCGGAGGACCAAATTTGTGAAGATAGGCTAGCAAAACACACCCAATCTGAATAGCAATTGGAGAAAAAAAATCATAAAGCAGAAAGAGAGCCTAAGGGAGTTTTGAGACAACATGAAACGAAGTAACATATGTATAATAGGGGTGCCAAAAGGACAAGAAGAGGAGCAAGGATTAGAAAAACTACTTGAAGAAATAATGACAGAAAACTTCCCTGATTTGGAGAAATAAAAAAGTCACACAAGCACAGAGAGTCCCAAACAAGATGAACCCAAAATAATCCACACCAAAACGTACTTACAATGGCAAATGTAAATGACAAAGACAGAATCTTAAAGACTGCAAGAGAGAGTCAGAAAGTTATGTACAAAGGATCTCCCATTACATTATCAAATGATTTCTCAACAGAAACATAACAGGCCATAAGGGAATGGAATGAAGTATACAAAATGATGCAAAGCAAGGGACTAAATCCAAGAAAACTCTATCCAGCAAGACTATCATTCACTATCGAAGAGGAAATCAGGAGCTTCACAAATAAAACAAGGCTAAGGGAGTTTATCACTACCAAATCAGACTACCAAACCAGCAATGCAAAAAATGCTAAAGAGACTGTTGTAAAAAGAAGAAATAGAAAGGGAAGAAGGAACACAGGCATAAAGAATAAAAATGGCTACAAGCAAGTACCTATTGATACTAACTTTAAATGTAAATGGACTAAATGCTCCAATAAATGACATAGAGTTGCTGAATGGATAAGAAAACATGACCCATATATATGCTGTCTACAAGAGACCCACTTCAGAACAAGGAACTCACACAGACTGAAAGTGAAGAAATGGAAAAATATTTTTCAGGCAAATGAAAATGAAATAAAAGCTGGGGTAAGCAATACTTACATCTGACAAAATAGACCTCAAAGTGAAGGCCATAACAAGAGACAAGGAAGGCCATTTCATAATACTAAAGGGGTCAATACAACAAGAGGATATAACTCTGGTAAACATATATGCACCCAATGCAGGAGCACCCAAATACATAAAAAAAAACTTCTGGAAGACATCAAGGGAGAGATCAATAGCAATACTGTCATAGTAAGGGACTTTAATACTCCACTGACCACTGGATAAATCCTCTAAACAAAGATTCGGCAAAGAAACAGCAATCCTAAATGACTCACTAGATCAGATAGACTTAATTAACATCTTCAGAACATTCCACCCCAAAGCCACAGAATATACATTCTTCCCAAGTGCACATGGGACATTTTCAAAGATAGACCACATATTGGGACACAGGCAAGGTCTCTTCAAATTCAAGAAGATTGAAATCATATCAAGCATCTTCTCAAATCACAATGGCATAATATTAGAAATAAACTACAATAAAAACAATCAAAAAAGTAAAACACTTGGAGGCTAAATAGAATGCTATTAAGCAATGATTGTGTTACCAAAGAGATCAAAGAAGAAATAAAAAGCATCCTGGAAACAAATGACAATGAAAACACAACAATCCAAAATCTATGGGACACAGTGAAAGCACTCCTGAGAGGGAAGTTCATAGCATTACAGGTCTACCTCAAAAAAGCAAGAAAAAAAATGGTAATAAATTATCTAACTCTACAAGTTAAAGAAGTAGAAAGAGAACAAGAAGAGCCCAGAGTGAGCAGAAGAAAGGAAATAAAGATCAGAGTGGAAATAAATAACATATAGACCAAAAGAAAAACACAATAAAAAAGATCAATGAAATCAAAAGCTGGTTCTTTGAATGGATAAACAAGATTGATGAACCTCTACCATGCTCACCAAGAAGCAGAGAGAGAGGACCCAAATAAGTAAAATCAGAAATGAAAGAGGCAAAATACAACAGACCTGACAGAAATACAAAGGATTGTAAAAAAGTTAAAGAATTAGAAAGAGAACAAGAAGAGCCCAGAGTGAGCAGAAGAAAGGAAATAAAGATCAGAGTGGAAATAAATAACATATAGACCAAAAGAAAAACACAATACAAAAGATCAATGAAATCAAAAGCTGGTTCTTTGAATGGATAAACAAGATTGATGAACCTCTACCATGCTCACCAAGAAGCAGAGAGAGAGGACCCAAATAAGTAAAATCAGAAATGAAAGAGGCAAAATACAACAGACCTGACAGAAATACAAAGGATTGTAAAAAAAAAATACTATGAACAACTCTATTCCAACAAACTGGCCAACTAAGAAGAAATGGACATATTCCTAGAAAAATGTGACCTTCCTAAACTCAATCAGGAAGCATTAAAAAAATTGAATAGGCTGATAACTATGAAGGATTTTGAAGCAGTCTTCAAGAAACATCCAGCAAACAAAAGCCTTGGGCCAGACAGCTTCACAGGGGAGTTTTACCAAACATTTAAAGAACTATAACCTATCCTCTTCAGACTATTTCAAAAAATTCGAGAGGAAGGCACACTTTCAAGCTCTTTCTATGAAGCCAGCATTACCCTAATTCCAAAACCAGATAAAGACACTACAAAGAAAGAGAATTACAGACCAATATCTCTAATGAACATAAATGCTAAAAGCCTCAACAAAATCCTAGCAAATTGGATCCAGCATTACATTAGAAAGATCATACACCATGACCAAGTGGGATTTATTCTGGGGTGCAAGGATGGTACAATAACTGCAAATCAATAAACATGATACATCACATTAAAAAATGAGAGATAAACATCAAATAATCATATCAATTGATGCAGAAAAAGCACTTGACATAATTCAACACCCTTTCTTGATAAAAACTCTCAGCAAAGTGGGAATAGAGGAATCATATCTCAACATAATAAAAGCCTTATATGACAAACCTATAGCCAATATTATACAAAAGAGACAAAAACTAAAACCATTTCCCCTAAGAACAGGAACAAAACAGGGATGCCCACTCTTACCACTCCTGTTCAACATAGTACTGGAAGTGCTAGCCATAGCGACCAGACAAGAAAAATAAATAAAAGGCATCCAAATTGGAAAAAAAAAAGAGCTAAAACTGTCATTATTTGCAGAAGACATCATCTATTTATATAAAAACCCTGGGTGTAACAACCCATCATGACTGAGGCTCAACCAACTGTAGTCAGCACTGGGTTGCCATGGCGACCTTCACAGTCGCTGCCACATGCTGTGGTATAAAACACAGTGTGCAAGTGATCAGAAGTGCAGGAATCACCTCCATGCCACCCCGCAACTTCCATCAGTCCCACTGGCCCTGAGGCGCCCTCCTCGAGCTGTTTCTGGTGAGGGCGAGGTTTGAGGGAGGAACCCACCATCCGAGTGTGGAGGCATATCTTTATAAAGTTTTAATACATTATTATATTAGAGGTCATGGTGGTACTGTTTTACCCACAGCATCTACAGGAATTCCTGCAAATTTACTTCTTGGTGGAAGAACCTTTCATTCCCAATATAAATTACCAATTCCATTAAATGAAACTCAATTTCTAGACTCAATATAAACAGTGAAGTTGCTAAAATTATTAAAAAGGCCCAACTTCTCATTATTGATGAATGCACCATGGCATCCGGTCATGCTATAAACACCATAGACAGATTAATAAGAGAAAATATGAATTTGAATGTTGTATTTGGTGGGAAAGTTCTCCTTCTTGGAGGGGATTTTTGACAATGTCTCAGTATTGTACCGCATGGTATGTGCTCAACCATAGTACAAATGAGTTTAAAGTACTGCAATGTTTGGGGATGTTTCAGAAAGTTGTCTCTTACAACAAATATGA
>NW_005356635.1:4177521-4181896 GCF_000412655.1 Myotis brandtii
CTCTTCAATAAATGGTGTTGGGAAAATTGGACAGATACATGTAAAAAAATGAAACTAGACCACCAACTTACACCATACACAAAAATAAACTCAAAATGGTTAAAGGACTTAAACGTAAGGCAGGAAACCATAAAAATCTTAGAAGATTCCATAGGCAGCCAAATATCAGACATATGTCATAGCAATATCTATACTGATACAGCTCCTAGGGCAATGGAAACTAAGGGGGAAATAAACAAATGTGACTACATCAAAATAAAAAGCTTTTGCACAGCAAAAGAAACCATCAACAAAACAACAAGAAAGCTTACTGAATGGCAGAACATATTTTCCAATGTTATATCTGATGAGAGCCTACTCTCAAAAATTTATAGGGAACTCATACATCTTAACAAAAGGAAGATAAACAATCCAATCAAAAAATGGGCAAAGGACTTAAATAGACATTTTTCTTAAGTGTACATACAGAAGGTCAAGAGACATATGAAAACATGCTCAAAGTCACTAATCATCTGAGAGCTGCAAATCAAAATGACAACGAGGTACTGAAAAGGTTAAAGAGAATAAATGGGGCAGGAATCTTATTGTGCTTAGCAGGTATCTTGCAGAAAGCTTATAGCCTGGAGCTGGACATATCCTAGATAACCACTAGACATCTGGTGCCGGGAGGAACCAAGGACAGGACCCGCCAGTCAAGCTCTGTGAGTCAGCAGTCAGCAGCAGAAAGAGCTTGCAGCCAGCAGAAGCTAATAAAAACCTGCCTCCCCCTTCAGTCACCACTGACTCCTTTTTTCAAACTCAGCCTGCCTGCACCCAGGTGCTTAAAATAAAAGTTCTTTTGATACTAGTACATTATGGCCTCATGTCATAGGTCTGCAGCCCCGGCCCACTCTGAACCTTTCATTTGGCTTTGAAACCCGGGAAGGTCTAGTGAGTGGTCCAGTAAGAGTCATCTCAGGGTTCCAGAAACTGGGCACTTGGCACTCAGAGAGACCATGATCATCCATGATCATCCAGCTCCTGAGCTCCCCTTGTGTCCAGGGAAGGTCCCCAGCCACGCTCCCACACGGCTGAATTTCTGCTTGACTGTGACACTTACTTAGGACCCCCTAGCCTTCCTCTGGACTTGTCTAGGTCGTGCCCATGACTGGATAATGCCCATGACTGGATAGTGGATCTCTCCTCACGTTGCCTCCTCCTCCATCAACACCGGGCATAAATTCATGGGTAAGTGGCTTTAGTCTGTTTTCCCTCATTCCGAACTGTCCCGTAATTTCTGTTTAAGGGTTTGGAGCCAGGACTCCAGGCTGTTACTGTACAGCCGACCCTATGTAAATCCAGCGCTGGTCGGGATAAGTCCTCCGGGAACCAGGTTCCCTTGATCACTCTCCTGACAGCGGACGTCTGTCACAGAGGGAGGGCTCCGTTCGTTTCTGATGAACGTTAGGGGGAAACAGGGACACCTTTCTCCACCTTAACATTTCACAGAGGACAGACCTTAAGCCCCAGCCCATCACCATGGGCCATTCCCCGCACCACACCCCTAGGCTGTCTACTTAAAAATCTTCAGACCTTAGGGTTTGCACAGGACTTCTGGCCTCAGTAAAATGGCACTTTTGATTTCCAAATCCTAACTGACCTTGACAATTTCTGCTGCAGGCAGGGCAAGTGATCTGAGGTCCCGTATATCCGGGCTTTATTCACACACAGGACATGTCCTTCTCTCTGTGACAGCTGCTTTCCCTCACAGATTTTCCTTCTTCACTCTAAGTCCCCTGAGGATCTCAAATCCTCCTTCTCCTTCACCACTTTTGATCCCACCAGCCATCCCCGGTCCCCCAGCCTACGGCTCACCTGTCTCAGCAGCCTGAGAGCCGGCCACCCTACCCAGCAGGTCCCACTGCTACCACCCTATCTCACACCTGCTCTGGGGCAGTCTTTGGCTCTCTTCCTCCCCCCACTCCAGCACTAGCCTTAGGTTGCTGGCGCCAAGGGCATTGTACAGGTCCATGTCCCATCCTCTCTTTCTGATTTACCTTAGATGAACAAAAGACTCGGTTCCTTTACAGAAGACCCCACCAAATACACCCAGGAATTTGAATATCTCATCCGGTCATATGACATGACCTGGAATGATCTCCACTTTATCCTCTCCTCCACTCTGAGCCCAGAGGATAAAAGCAGAATCTGGCTTCATGCCCAGGGCCACATGGATACCCTCCGCCGGCAGGCCCCTGCCCTCCCAGTCGGAGAGGATGCTGTCCCTGACAGGGACCCACAATGGAACTATCAGGAAGGGCAGGCAGGTCGCAGGTCTCGAGACCACATGGTTCTCTGCCTACTAGAAGGACTGAGAAAGGCAGCCCACAAAGCAATTAATTATGAAAAATTAGCAGAGGTCACCCAGGAAAGACATGAAAATCCGGCAGTCTTCCTCTCTCGCCTTCCACAAACCACAAGAAAATACACCAATCTTGATCCCATAAGCCCAGAAGGGACAAACCTCCCCATCCCCAAGAGACCTTTTAAACATGACCTTTAAGGTCTTTAATAATGGAGACGAGGAAACCCAAATCCAAAAACAAAAGCAAGATCAGGCCAAGGCTGAGGCCCAGATGAAGGCCTTCAGCTCCTACCCACCGCTCTCATGAACCCCAAACGAAGTGCCAGGCCTCCAACCAAGGGTAAGTCAGGGGCTAAGCCTCCTCTGGGCCCATGCTTCAAATGCAACAAGAAAGGACACTGGACCAAGTCCTGCCCAAGACCCCCACCTGGACCCTGCCCACGGTGCAGGAGGGAAGGCCACTGGATATCAGACTGTAGTCTGGCCCCTCCAGGTCAGACCTCAGCAAGGCCGGCCTCTGGATCTGGTTTGGAGCTCCCAGACCTTCTGGGACTGGCCACCGAAGACTGAAGCTGCCCAGGCCCTGACAAGGCCCCACAGACTTACATCACCAGGACAGAGCCTCAGGTAATAATTGTAATTGTGGTGGGTAAGTTGATCTCCTTTTTAATTGACACTGGGGCCACTTACTCTGCTCTCTCTGAATTCACTGGGACTCTTGTCCCCTTCTCAGTCTCTATTATGGGGGTTGATGGATTAGTCTCACAGTCATTAGCCACCTCACCTCTACACTGCATCTTACTAAATACCCCTTTATCCACTCTTCTTGCCTGACCAGAGAGGTATGTGCATCCCCTCATAAAGCCCAGTTGTCCCAAACAACAGTCACCTACTTCAATTTAACTCTCACCCCACAAAACCACGCCATTCCTTAGACCAAGCATATCAAACTCAAAGACTAACATGGGCCAAATAAACAAGGTTTAAGTTTATGTGGGCCGCAAAAAAACAAAAGCTTTAATTTTCATAGAAATATAGGTTTATTTCAATAGCGATATGCTGAATACAAAGGGCTGAAATAAATGAGTAATCATTAACATCAAATAATAGAACATTTTAATAAAAATTAATTTTTTTGAACATGAACTTATCAGACACTGAATAACTACATAAATTAATAAGCATAATTCAAATAAACCTATTTTTCTTGTTCTCCCAAAGCAAAATATTTCCTGTTGTTCACACCAAACAAATCAGTCCAAGACTAATTACATGGCAATGGGCTGCTAAAATATTCACTGCTAGTATTAGTGGAGAGAAATGGCAAACCTGCGCATAAAGTGTGAAAGGGAAATGAATGCAATATGATTATAGTAATCAGTCATTAGCAAACATGTAGCTCCTTATTAATAATCCTATATAATAAAAGCCTAATATCTGTGTCGGTCGTCCAGTTATCCATTCAACCAATCAAAGCATAATATGCTAATGATATGTTAAGGCCGCTCAACCACTCGCTATGATGTGCACTGACCACTAGGGGGCAGACAGTCGACCAGTCACTATAACGTGCACTGACCACCAGGGGGAAGACATTCCAACTGGTAGGTTAGCTTGCTGCTGGGGTCCGGCTGATTGGGACTGAGCAAGACAGGCCAGACACACCCTGGAGCCCTCCCGCAGTCCCTCCCTGGCTGGCCAACCTCCTGCGTACCTCCCCAGCCCCAATGGTGCACCAGTGGGGTTCCTCAGCCTAGCCTGAACCCTCTCACAAAGGGTCTCTTGGACCCTTCAGGGGATGTCAGAGAGCTGGTTTTGGCCTGATTCCGCAGGCATAAAAGGCTAATATGCGAAAGGAGAAACCAAGATGGCGGCATAGGTAAACACCTGAAATTGCTGCCTTGCACAACTACTTCAAAACTACAACTAAAAAACAAAATGGACATCACCCAGAACCATAGGAAGGCTGGCTGAGTGGAAATTCTACAACTAGAAGGAAAGAGAAAAGCACACTGAGACTCAGAGGAAGTG
>NW_005356635.1:4183340-4196748 GCF_000412655.1 Myotis brandtii
GAATATAATAGAATCAGGGGCATAGAAATGGAGTGGACTGACAATTCTCAGGGGGAAGGGGGTGTGGGGGTGCAGGAAGAGACTGGACAAAAACCGTACACCTATGCAAGAGGACAGTGGTGGGGGAGGGGAAGGGCAGAGGGCGGGGTGGGAACCAGGTGGAGGGGAGTTATGGGGGAAAAAGAGGAACAACTATAATAATCTGAACAATAAAGATTTAAATAAATAAATAAATAAATTGGCTAATATGCAAATCGACCAAATGGTGAAACGACCAGTCGCTATGATGCACACTGACTACCAGGGGGCAGATGCTCAATGCAGGAGCTGCCCCTGGTGGTCAGTGAGCTTCCACAGGGGGAGTGCCACTAAGCCAGAAGCCAGGCTCATGGCTGGCGAGTACAGCAGCAGTGGTGGGAGCCTCTCCCACCTCCACAGCAGCACTAAGGATGTCCGACTGACAGCTTAGGCCTACTCCCCTAAGCCAGAAGTCCAACATCCCCCAAGGGCTCCTGGACTGTGAGAGGGCATAGGCTGGGCTAAGGGACCCCCATCCCCGAGTGCACTAGTTTTGTGCACCCAGCCTCTAGTTATGTATAACAGGATATTGTAAAAATTAAGTTATGAAATTTTTATTAAAATGTTTCACACATACCATTATATTGGCTGGGCTGCAAAAATATTCCTTGTGTGCTACATGCAGCCCGTGGGCCGAGAGTTTGACATGATTGCCTTAGACTGTAAATGACTTATCTCCTCCATAACTGTCCCCTCCTCTAAACAAGAAGTACTCTTTCTCGGACTTGCTGGGTACTCTCGCCTCTGAGTTTCCAACTTCAGTCTTCTCGAAAATTTGCTCTATAACATGACATGACGAAGGGATTCTTTACTGAGCCTTTAGATCCCAAGGCCAGCATTCTCACCCCTTTAATGCTCTGAAAACTGCTCTGACCTCAGTGCCTTCTCACACTCTCCCTCCTCCCCCCCCACACTTTTTTCCCAAAGAACAACTTTCTTTACTGCAAAACTACAAATGCTTACTAACAGTCTGGGTACTATCAGAAGCTGAACTCTTTATCACCCAAACCTTAGCATGTTATCTCTAAGGAAAAATGTGGCAGTTTTAAATCCAAGCAGCTGGAGGCTGGGAACAGGCTACTGGGCCTGTGCCCACCTCCCCTTGCCTTTTCTGCAGCCTCACATGCCTATATATAATTTTCCAAAGTCTTTAGCAACTTAAAAGCTTTAGAGCATTGCTGGGTTAAATGATAAACATCTAAATATTTCAACAAGTTTTAAGTTCACCTGCTTTTAGCTTTTGTTACAGAAATCTATAAAGTAAATTTGGAACTGTTAATATAATGTCTTGTACTTTGTTAAAGATATATTTCTTAAAGGTGAGAATGTTTCTAAATGTCAATGTAAGAAATGCTGGCTGTTTAGTTTTTGGTTATCATTGGAAAATTATGGTTTCTAAGAGTGAAGAATTCTAATTAAATTGGAAAGAAATTATATAGTTTTGATAATAGAAAGCATGAGGCATGGACACATATTTTGAAGGAAAAAGAAAGTGAGTTAAAGTTGTAAGAATATTTATGAAAGTTATCAGAAGGTGTGTGAAAGTTATAAAAGGTTTATAGGGAGAAATGTTAAAAGGAAGTTATATAAATGACACAGGCCAATAAGCCAGAATAAGTAGAATAGGGAAACTGAGATAGTAAGACATCAGTCCACAGCCATCTTGTAAGTCTTATCTTCCTAAACCAAGGACAAATTAAACTAAGAGAATAAACCTCATTTTAGTATATTAGACTACACCCTCTAAACCAGCGGTTCTCAACTTGTGGGTCGCGACCCCTTTGGGGGTCAAACGACCCTTTCACAGGGGTCGCCTAAGACCATCCTGCATATCAGATATTTACATTATGATTCATAACAGTAGCAACATTACAGTTATGAAGTAGCAACGAAAATAATTTTATGGTTGGGTCACAACATGAGGAACTGTATTTAAAGGGCCAGAAGGTTGAGAACCACTGCAATCTAATGTCTCTTTGCTTTTCACCAGACGATTTGTCATAACTCTTATTATTCTAGCTTCTGCCCCAGTAATACTAAAATGTACAAAACAGTTTGTTTCCACCAGGTTACAAGTCCTACTTATACTCAGGAATACCACCCCTAGATACCATCACAATCTCCTTTTGTGCCCAGGCCTCATCATCCCAGATAAAGGACAATAGGCCATGTACAGGTGTAGAAACTCACCAGGGCAGAAAGCTCCAGATGCCTAGCAAGGGGCAAAACTGGAAAAAACAAGAACTTTGCTCCCAGGGTAACCTACCCTCCTATTAGCCTTCCTAGAGAAAAATTAGCCCCTCTCGTTTATCAACCAAATAACCAATAGGTTATATACCCAGGCAACATTCCCCCACCTGGCGCAGACTATCCCTTCGGAACAGTGCAAGATAAATTCAAACTCATTACTGACCTCTGGCTCCAGGGCGATTTACAGGATTTCTCTCCAGATCACATCTATTTATTTACCTTCATAGTGCTTCTGAATCTTGCAGATCTCTTATGTCCCTAAAATGGTCCCCGTACTAGCCCTAGGGCAAAGAGGGAGGGGTTTGTTTAGTTGCTAACACCTCCTGTTGTTTTTATTTAACTCTACAGTTCAAATAGAGAAAAAAACACACAACACATTCTACGGAATGCTCAATGGCTCAAGGAGATCAGTCAGGACAGCATAGAGCAGTCCATATTGTCCAGCCTACAAGAAGTTCTGCCCAAATTCACCTGGCTTTACCCCTTTTGGGCCCCCTAACACTATTTCTCCTACTCCTCCTCTTCAGGTCCTGCATTTTCAGGATAGTTACTAAATTTGTACAAACAAGGTTACAAATTCTAATTAACCAGACAGTGGGACAGTTTGTCCTTACCCACGTAAAGGGACCCTACTGGCCTTTACCCCGGGAAATAATCTAAATTTACTCCTTAGGCATCCACGTCACCCCTTCTCATGCAGGAAGCAGCAAAAGAGAAATGACGACCTCATCCCCTTTCTTTTCCTTTGTATATACCCTTTAAGATGGGAATGAAAGGGTTAAAGAGGATAAAACGGAGCAGAGAAAACTTATTGTGCTTAGCAGATATCTTGCAGAAAGCTTGCAGCTTTGAGCTTGGCATAGCGTAGATAACCACTGGACATCTGGCGCCGGGAGGAACCAAGGACAGGACCCTCCAGTCAAGCTCTGTGTGTCAGCAATAGTCAGCAGAAACAGCCTGCAGCCAGCAGAAGCTAATAAAAACCCCAGCCCACTCTGAACCTTTCAGGTACCATCTCACACGGGTCAGAATGGCTATCATCAACAAATCAACAAACAACAAGTGCTGGCGGGGATGTGGAGAAAAAGGAACCCTCGTGCACTGCTGGTGGGAATGCAGACTGGTGCAGCCACTGTGGAAAACAGTATGGAGTTTCCTCAAAAAATTAAAAATGGAACTTCCATTTGACCCAGTGATCCCACTTCTAGGAATATATCTCAAGAAATTAGAAACACCATCAGAAAGGATGTATGCACTCCTATGTTCATAGCAGCACGATTTACCATAGCTAAGATTTGTAAACAGCCTAAGTGCCCATCAGCAGACAAGTGGCTAAAATAACTGTGGTACATCTACACAATGGAACACTACGCTGCCATAAAAAAGAAAGAACTCTTATCATTCGCAGCAGCATGGATGGGCATGGAGAGCATTATTCTAAGCAAAATAAGCCAGTCAGAGAAAGATAAATATCACATGATCTCACTCATTTGTGTAATATAATGAACAACATAAACTGATGAACAAAAATAGATCCAGAGGCAGAGAAGCATGGAACAGACCATAAAACTTCAGAGGGAAGGCAGGGGATGAGGGGGAGGGGAAGTAAGAGGTCAACCAATGCATGCATATAAGCATAACCAATGGACACAGACACCAGGGGGGGCATGTGCTGGGTGATGGGGATGGCCAGAGAGAGGTCAATGGGGGAAAAAGGAGACATAATGTGCTGGGTGATGGGGGTGGCCAGAGAGAGGTCAATGGGGGGAAAAGGAGACATATGTAATACTTAAAACAATAAAGAATTTAAAAAAAAAAGATGTGGGGAAACAGCGGTTGAAAGCAAACTCCACAGGGAAGGAAGTCAAAGGGGCCTTCTATCCAATTGCTCTCCCCTAGCCCCAAGCCCATGCCCCTAGACCCCTCTGCTCCCCGTTCCCCCCAAGTCTATACCCCTAGACCCCCTCTACTTCACTTTGCTCCAGCTTGGTACCCTGACTGTAGAACCAGCTTGTACCAATGGTTGAAAGTGTATAATCATGGAGTTCATATTTTTAAGACATACAAACAAAAAATACTTTCTATACTGCATTTTGACCTGTACTTACTAGAACATCAAAATTAACACAGGCAGAAATAGCCCCTTTGGATAAATGCCTTTACTATGACTGACACACTGTAAGAAAACACAAAATGTAACTTTGCATATTTACTTTAGAGAGTCCAGGGCTTAAAAGGGGAAAGAAAGGTTTTCTCACTCTCCTTTTAGCTGATTTTTAAAACTATTTTTGTGCTAAAATATACTTAATATAAAATGACCATTTTAACCATTTTTAAGTGTGCAGTTCATTGGTATTAAGTACATTTATATAGTTGTGCATCTGTTTAACAGTTTTATTCTTATACTTCCTTTCTTTTCTTCTTGCACATGCCCACATGTATGTGCATGCAGTATCTTCATGATTTTGTGGTTCAGAAATGTTTCACATTTAAATTTAGAAACTATCTAAAATTTAGAAACAATCTGACAAGGGGTCCCAAGGCAACATGTATTTTCCTCTCACTAGGGGGAAATTTATTTGGTGAATGATAATTATGTGTCAGGTGCCTCCACACTTTGTTCATAACAACCCTGAAACCGAGGGAGGAGGTGTTACATTCTTAACAGATGAGGAAACTGGAGGCTTGGGGAGGAGAGTAGCATGTGCACAGCCCTGAGAGAGGAAGGATGCAGCTTCACACCATGTCCGCAGGACTCCCAAGGCAATGCTTTTTTTTCTCCAAGAAAAAATTTCTTATAGAATATATGAGTTACTATTACAAAAAATTAATGCAGGAAAATGTAAAGAAAAAAGTAAAAATCATGTACAAACTCCTCTCACAGAAGCAGTCACTGATAGATTGTGAGGTCTCGTCCAATGCCTTCCACATGCCAGCACGTTTGCTTTCACGTGTCCCTCTGAAACTGGAACAGCAGAGAGGGTGGCAGAGAGATGGGACAGAGAAGTTCTATGGCTTTTTTCTGTATATGTATGTGTTGTTTGAACCTTTAACAACAAACTGTGTTCACATGTTAGTTATATTGTAAAAGGATAGAAAATAATTGGAAGTAAAACACAGAAAAAGAATGCATTGATCAAAATGGGAAAATTGTCAACCCTGGTAACACTGAAAAAGGAGAATGCAAGACACAAAGATTGACTCATAACCAAGAAGTCTTTCGGGTAGAGGATAAGGCTCAAGCCAACAGGTGCACTTCTAATATGAAGATGAGTACATCAGGCTTTCAAAGTGTGATGCCATTAACCTCCTTACTAGCTAGTCAGCTCCTGGTACTGAGGTTTCATTCTGTGCCTGCCAAACAACTTCCTGAATACAACTCAGCTTCCCGTGTAGTTTGCTTACAGGGTGAGAATGTTCTGGGTAAACTATTATACATGTCCTAACTATTTGACCGTGTGGGCCTTTCTGCTAATTGAATTAGTTTCCAAATATTTCTTCAGTCAGTCAGCATCACCAAATTATGTCGATAAGGACACTGTCAATTTGAACTTTCAAATTCTTAAGTTTGGACTCTGGATTATGTCAAAGGTCAAGTTAATGCATTTCATGGAGTATGTTCTAGGCTGGGGAGTGACAGGACTGCAGCAGACCCCCTGGTCCTACACATCCAATATGTACCAGAAAATGCCCTCATTAACACCATCCTTAACACTCCTCATGTTGTGTTTGGGGCAGGACCAATCTTGGACCATTTAACAGCAGTGCAATATGGTGGTGGGGCAGCAGATTCTGAGGAGACAGACCCAGCCACAGACACCCGGGGGGGGGGGGGGGGGGCGGGGACAGGAAACCCCATCCAGCACACAGAGGATGGTAGGTGGCTCAAACAGTAACAGAAGATGCTACCAGTTTCCACAACCATTCAGCCTCGGTTAGTGCAGGTGGGAATGAGGCTCCATAAGGCCTGAGAAGAGTCAAAGGGAATCCTTTGTGAGTGATAGGCAGGGATCCAGGCAGCTGTTGACCTCAGGTGAGTTCATCCACAGGCACCGATACTAGGTACCTGGTCACTAAATGAAATCTTCATTCATTCATTCAACAAATATTTACCACATACCTCTTGAAAGACACCCCTCCATTAGACTCTCACACACCTTGCTGGGTAAGTTGTGGATACACAGCCTGACTGCTCTTGACCTGGGCCATTTCTCAGGGTTGTGTTGTCAGTAAAGAACCTTGAAAGGTGAGATAAAGTCTCCCATGGGGACAAAAGGCAGGCTTACTTACTGCTTCCTAAAAAAGTCATGGATTCCCCAGATTCAGTGTTCCTCACCTCCACCTGCAGTTTCCATCTGACCCAAATCAGGTCTCCCACTTGAGAACCAGAAGCAAGGGAACCTGACACAAACATGCTGAGCTCACTGCCTGCTGTCCCGGGAGTAATAAAGTCCTTTGTTTCCAACCCTGGAGTCTCATGTCTCCTACCAGCACCCACGGAATAGTAAAGGCTAACTCATAGCTTGTGAGTGGGGTAGAATACAATTCCAGACCTGGCAGCACCTAGTGTGTATCAGGTTATATACTAGGTCTTGAGGATAAAGCGGTGCATGAAAACAGGCAAGGTGCCTGTTCTCATAGAACATACATTCAAGTGGAGGACACAAATAATAGGCAAAAAATATCAGAGTAAGAGGTGCTCTGCAGAGACCATAAATGGGGTGATGTTCTAGAGGTGACCAGGTGGCCACTTTAGGTTGAGTGTCCAGAGAAGGCTGAGGAATGCAAATCAATGTAAAATCCACCTGGAGGTAAGAAAAGAATGGCAAGTGCAGAAGGCCTGAGGCAGAAGCAGCCCTCATGGCCAGAGTCCAGAGCACATGGGGAGATGGTTTGAGGGGAGGTCATGAAGGAGCTAGATTCTTGCCCTATGAGGCCAGGGGTCTGGGTTTCTTCTGAGGTGCAATGGGAAGCCACTGGACTGGAGAACTTTAAGAAGGATCTTAAATAATCTGATTTAGATTTTTAAAACTAGCTCTAGCTGTTCAGTAAAGAAAAATGATGGTAGTGGACAAGTATGGCAACATTTAGGAAGCTATTGCATGAGTCCAAGTGGAAGATGAGTAAGGTGTGGCAAAGGATGGGTAGAGGTAGAGCTAAAGAGATGTGGGCAGATTTGGGCTAGTGTTTAAAGATACACTTGATAGGAATTGCTAAAGAATTGGATGGGGAGGCAGGGTGGGATGGTGATTACAGGACTAAGAAAAAGGGAAAAACCAAAGGTGCCCACTCCTAGGTTTTTACCCTGAGTATCTAGGTAAGTTCCATTTTGGAGATGAAAGAGACTGGAGAACCAGCCAGTTTAGGGGAGAAATCCAGAGAGACACAAGGTTGAAGGCAGCAACCAAACGATTGTTTTATGAGTCTGGAGTTCAGAGGAGAGGCCAGCCTGGAGTGTCATTAGGGGGCCATCACCATATGTGTGGTATTCAGGCTGTGGGAAACCATGAGAAGACCTGGGGGGATAATGAGGACAGAGAAGAGAGTGGGGACAGGACCATGTCCCAGGACTGTCAACATTTTAGAGGTCACATGAGGAACTAGAACCAGGGAATTAGACTTTTATGAGTGGCTGTCAAGGGGGGTGGGAGGAATCCTAGAGGTTGTGGTGTCATGGATCCTCAGGGAAAAGGTCAGGTTCAAGTAGAACAGGGCAATAGGCTGTTGACTGCTGCTAAGACTAAAGAAGTCACGGTTAGTTGACGGAAGCTGCTCAGTGGAGGGGAGAGGACAGACCTAGAGCAGAGAAGGGCAGGGAGAGGACCCGATGGGGGAGTAAGGAGACATGGTGGGAGTCACAGACAACACTTTCAAGGAGTCATGCTGAGAAGGGGCAGAGAAACGAAGCAGTTGCTTTGGTGTAATAGTGGGGTCAGTGACAGGTTATTTTGTTTTTAAAGTTGGAGCTATGAGCGTGGTATTTTACAAATAGGAATGATCCAGAAGAGAGGGGAAATGGATGATGCTGGGAAAAGACGCAGTGATGGCAGGGGAAAAAATCCTCATAAAGACAAGAGCAGAGAGAGAGAGAAAGAGAGAGAGAGAGAGAGAGAGAGAGAGAGAGAGAGAGAGAGAGAGCGCAGACCAGAGCTTTCAGGGCAGATTACGTACTTGTGCTGGCTGGTGTTGCTCAGTGGTTAGAGTGTCGGTCCTCGGACAGAAGGTCACTGGTTTGATTCCCAGTCAAGGGCACATACCTGGGCTGCAAGTTCGATCCCTAGCACCAGTGGGGGGAGGCAACCAGAAACCAATTTCTCACATCAATGTTTCTCTCTCTTTCTTTCTCTTCCTTCCTCCCTCCCTTCCTCCCTCCATCCCTTCCACTCTTTCTAAAAATCAATGGAAAAAATATCCTCAGGTAAGGATTAACAACAACAAAAAAGTCAAATTTTAAAAATAATATTAAGTAATTGTTAATACAGGTGGGGCAAAAGTAGGCTTACAGTTGTGAGTATGTGAAACAGTTTATTCTTATATTATTATTTATTAACTAGAGGCCTGATGCATGAAATTCGTGCCTCAGTCCTCACAGCCCTGGCTTTTTCCGGAAGGTTGTCCGGAAGGTTGTCCGGAAGATCAGCCATTCGGTTGATTTGCATATTATGCTTTTATTATTATAGATTATTGTATTATTTTCCATATAAACAACTGCAAACTTGCTTTTGCCCCACCCAGTACACAGAAGTGGCAAAATTTCTGATGGTGGCCTTCAAGGACGATGCTTTTGGAAGCTCTACTCAGCGATGAAGGACCCAGGCTCTGAAGACAGTCACCTGGACCAAATTCAGGCCTTCCTGATTGCCACTGGCTTTTCGAACTTACAGCCTCAGTGTGCTCATCTGGACAACAGGAACCAACACCTTAAGGTTCTTGTCATGAGACAGTGAGAGCAGGGAAGCCAGGGTTAGGCACAAACTGGGCTGACCAAAGAGAGGGGCTGGGGAGGAGCCTGGTCCAGGCCTGGCCTCCTCCCTGACCCCAACCCCATGGTGCCTCTAACTTCCTCTCTCTGACAGGTGTAACATAAATATTCACCACACTCAACATTTTCTCCAGTAATCGCCCCAACACCTCGCCAGCACTGCTCCCGTGACTCAGCATCATTTCCGTCTGCTGGAGGAGCTGGTTCCTGCAGGTGGCCCGCCCTGACAGACATGAAAAAACATCCCACTGCCAGTTGATTATATAAGTTCTGCTTTTATATATTTTTTTCACTTCCCTGTGGGGCTCTAAGGGCACTTTTGGAGTAAGTAACATAAACTTTAATAGATACACACACAGTGAACATGGTTGTAAGAGTCCTCATCCCTCTGTGTTGGCTGTGTGGTGAATCAAACAGCTTCTGGTTTAAACAAAAAGACCCAATGCAGGGGGATGGGGGGCAGAGAAGAGGGAGGAGAGGGGATAAATGGTGACGGACGGAGACTTGACTTGGGGTGGTGAACACACAATATAGTGTACAGATGATGTGTTATAGAATTGTACACCTGAAACCTATATGATTTTATTAACCAACTAGAGGCCCAGTGCATGGATTAATACACTGGTGGGGTCCCTCGGCCTGGCCTGTGGGGATCGGGCTGAAACTGGCTCTCCAACATCTCCCAAGGGGTCCCAGATTGTGAAAGGGTGACATACCCCGGAATCGGGCTCCCTCCTCTCTGGCTCCAGGTGCGTCACCCGAGAACCACAGTTGCCAAGTCACTGCATCTGGGCAGCTCCTGCATTGAGTGTCTGCCCCTTGGTGGTCAGTGTGTGTCATAGCTACTGGTCGGACAGTCAGTCGAACAGTCCGACGGTTGCTTAAACTTTTAGATAGATAGATAGATAGATAGATAGATAGATAGATAGATAGATAGATAGATAGATAATCACCCCAATAAATTCAATAAAAATAAAATAAATTTGAGCGGGTTGGGGGAGGCTCAGTCATTCTCACGGGTTCCTCAGCTATTCCCCAACAGAGCCCTCAGTACATATGACTGGGCCTGGGCCTGTGCTGGCACCCAGGATATGAAGTGGAGACGGCCTCTGTGTCTCCTGCGGAGTTCTGACAGCTTCTGTGGGAGGCCAGCTGTGGACAGCACAGCACATTCTGGTAGCAGAGACCAGGGCCCAGAGACCTGCCTTTGTGCCCTCTGGTTGCTGTCTGCTGTGTTGGGCTGTTTTGCTTGCAGGGAATGGAGATCAGTGAAGTCCTCCAATGACCGGCATTTGTTGTAACAATCACAACAGCAGCAGCCACACTAGCAGACACCTGCTCTGGAAGGGCACTGGCTGCCCATCCTCCCCACCCTTCCACACCTGCTCTGGGCCTGGCTTGTGTTTTGTATCCACCTAACTGCCTTGCCTTTTGGCCTCCAGTTGGACTGGTCTTTGGGAGGCCTGAACAAGAGATCAGAGCAAAGGGAGAGAGGGCTTGGAAGTATGTTTGCCCTCCACTCCTGCCCTCCACTCCTTCAGGCCTAGGCACAGTAAAGGCTTCCTATGGTGCTAGCCCCGGGGTGCTCCACTATTCCCTGTCCGAGTCCCTGCAGCTTACCCACACCACTGTACATTCTCCTCAATCACCCAGTGGAGTGTCCTGCCCAGGCCCAGGCTGCTGCTGGTGTGTTTAATATATCCCAGGCTCTTCTCTGCATTTGTACCCATTAAGTCTTTCTGTCATCACATGCACTCTATGAGGTAAACAGCAGTGTTAGACAGTTTACAAATGAGGAAACTGAGGCACAGAGCGGTCAATCACTAGCCCAAGTTCACACCCTTGTAAGTGGCAGGGCCAGCATTCAAACTTAGGCAGTGGAGCTCCTGACACTTGTCTGCATTGGAGCAGGTAAGAGGAGAGGGAAGTGTGTGTGGCTATTTCTGCTCCTGGGAGCACAGATCCAGCCATATACTTAGACTTCTGAAGTCTGGGATGCAGTTCAGAAACAGAAAGATCCTCCAGGTCCCTCTGAGGTTGTCTCACGGCTCTTGGATCTGTGGCATCACTGTGACTCAGCCACATCCTCTCTACCTGTCTTGTACCAGCTCGTGCTTCTATCTACTCTTCTCTCATTCTCATTGCTTCTTCCCAGTGCCTTTACCTTGTACCCTACACCAGCTGCTGCTGATTCAATGCCTCCAAGAGAAGGTCTGCTTGACTGGGCCAACCACCAGTCATTCTTCCCCACTCTAAAGTCTCTAGCATGTCCTTGATTCAGGAGCTACCTGGTTGCCACAAGGAGATGGCGGTCAGTGGAAAGACATCAACAGCCCCAACGCAAGACTGTTTCATGGCAAAGAAAACAAAAACATACACAAGCAGAAGGTTGCACAGCCTGCTCTGAGGCAGCAATACAGGCATTCTCATGGGGGTGAAGGATAGACATTCTCACTCCTCCCAACTGCCCCAGAGACCCTGGCTGCATGCTGGTTGTCCCCAAGAGCAAGAAATGGACGCAAATAACTCCCACACTACCTGAGGCAAGTGAGACCAGACTTAGTGTCCCAGGAGCATCTGCAGCAGACTCAGGCCTCAGGCCTGTCCCAAGTTCATCTCTACAGATGTCCACCCCTCCTCAGCAGCTACAGCCAGGGTTGGAGGGCTACTTGGTACAGAAGGACAGAACCAGGCCAGAAGCAATGTGAAGGCATGCAGGGCCCCTTCTCTGACCTCTCAGGGGGTGGCAAGTACCCAGATTTTGAGACTCCTCTATGCACATTCCTTAAGCACCCTCCACTCCAGTCTCTCTGAACTTCCCAGCTTCCAGACATACCATGATCATGGGGAAGCAGTCAATTCCATTCTAATTTCCAAAAACTCTTAGAAAAATGATGGGTAAGACAAACAAACAAAACCACCTTCAAATTTTAAATGAATCAAGAGGAAGGCACCTGGAGAATACGTGGGGTGCAATGACACAACTTCTCAAACAATTCTCTCAGGACATGCACACTGAGAGCTGCCTTTGGAGCCCCTAACACATGTGCTGAAGTGCTCCCTGCTCCAACCCCATGGGAGGCTCTTCTCTATCTTACCTCCTGACGCTGGGGCACATTTATAATGATATCCTCCAGGGTTCTTTTCTTTGTCTTTTTGGGGTAAGTTAGATTTTCCTGAACAGTCCAAGATTAAAGGCAAGATGAGAAATTAATATTTATTTTCCCGTGTGAGTCATAGCCTGGATCACCAAACACTGAGTTCGGTCAATGTTTTTAGTGGTGATGACACTATGGAGACAAGATTATAGAGTTCTGCTGTGATGTTTAATTAAACTTTTCTTCTGATCAAGGGCACTGTCACTGTTGGTGACAATGTCAATTACCCATCACCCAGAAAGTCTGCTTCGGGGAATTTATCCTAAGGAATGAATAAAGAATGTGGGGGTAAGATTTAGTTACAAGGATAGTCACCACTGCTATAAAAAGCAAAAATTTAGAAATGATATAAATTCCCAATAGAGGGGCATTAAAGACAGTACTATCATACAATGGAATACTATGTGTCACATTTCCATATGTGTGTGTGTGTGTGTGTGTGTGTGTGTGTGTGTTATATTATGTTCTGACATAAGCTGAAAGAATCTACAGTATTTCCCAGGTTTGTGAGGATGGGATTATTATGAGTATTTTAGATGTTCCTTTGCTTCATTTTATAAATTACTAGAGGCCCGGTGCACAAAAATTTGTGCACTTAGGGGGGAGAGGGGGGTCCCTCAGCCCGGCCTGTGCCCTCTCGCAGTCTGGGACCCCTCGGGAGATAACGACCTGCTGGCTTAGGCCTGCTCCCGGGTGGCAGAGGGCAGGCCCAATCCCTAGGTGCAGCCCCTGGTCAGGCTCAGAGCAGGGCCGATTGGGGAGTTGGGGCGCCGCCCCCTGTCATGCACAGAGCAGGGCGGATCAGGAGGTTGCGATGCCACCCTCAGTCATGCTCAGGGTAGGGCCGATTGGGGGGTTGGGGCACCGCCCCCTATCACACTCAAGGCAGGGTCGATGGGGAGGTTGCGGCGCCACCCCCTGTCACGCACAGAGCAGGGCC
>NW_005356635.1:4197502-4203993 GCF_000412655.1 Myotis brandtii
TGGGCCAGCTTTAGCTCTGAGGCCTTGCTGCTGAAAACATCGATACAAAGTTTCGGTCCGGCTGGCTTTCAGTGGGGCTGATTTCTGGGGTTTTGTTTAGCTTCTTATTTGCAACATAGTACATAGTTGCTTAGAGTTGCAACTGAGAGGCCAGCAAGTGAGGCGGGGAACATTGGAGTCCACAGCAAGCAAGCCTCATGCTCGCTTCCAGCTGCCTGGCTGCCGGCCGCCATCTTGGCTGACAGTTAATTTGCATATACTCACTGATTAGCCAATGGGAAGAGTAGCGGTCGTACGCCCGCCAATTACCATGTTTCTCTTTTATTAGTGTAGATGGTAGTGGAGTAAGTGGAAACTACACTGACATGCTCCCAGAACCAAACCTAAATTTAGAAAAACCAACCTGAATAATCAATTGAGGACTACCTGGAGAGAACCCTGATAACCAAGGATGGAAAGTGGAGACCACATAGAGACTGGTAGGAAGTGCAGTGGTGCAAAAGGGCTGGCTGGTCTCCCACAGATAGCAGCTGAGGTTCTAGTGGGATATCTCAGCTGTGAGGGGTTCCCACTGAGAACTCTGGGGTCTAAACCCCAAGCTGGGCTCCCCACCTCAGGGCACCAGAACTGAGAAAAGTGCCCACATAACATCTGGCTCTGAAAAGCAGCAGTGTTTCTGTCTGCCAGGGAGAGATGGCTGGAAATGTAGGCACCTCCTAAAGGGCCAATGACCAAAATTTTGTGTACAACCATTCACCAGCAGAGGGTGGGAAGAGTAGATTGGAGTTGTGTGAGCAGAAGCCAGGGCTGGGGGTCAGGGGTTAGAGCTCGAAAGGCAGACACGTCAGTTTCTTGTGCTGAGTCATTCCCTCATACTGCAGAGGACATCTTTCTCCCCCAGACATTTGCTGTTCAGGCAGTCTTTGTCTGGGGAAAAGGCACTTGCCTCGTCCTGTTGGAAGACCTCTCCCTCCAGCCTGTGATTGATAGCCTGAGGCTAATCAAGACTGAATAACAATAAAACTGCAGGCAAAGGTGGGTCTCTAGAGGCTTTGAGTCTTTGCCTGATCTAATTCAGGGCCCGGGGCTAGGAAAAGCAGGCCTTGGTGCATATCTTGGTCCTTCCCAAAGACATCCAGCCCTAGCAGAGGGAGCCATAGGCTGCGGATTGCTTATAGCTCCAAACAGGATACTCAGGGCCAATCAGAAATAGCGTCTGACACTGTCCCACACTAGAGGTTGGGAGTCATAGCAGATCTACCTAATATACAGACACAAACCTAAATAGGTAGCCAAAATATGGAGACAAAAAAACAGCCCTCAATTCTCTTGTTGAAAGAACAAGAGAATTCTCCAGAAAAAGAGCTAAATGAAATAGAGAAAATAAATTATATCAGACATAGATTTCACTGCTGGTGGGAATGCAGACTAGTACATCCATGATGGAAACAAGTTTGGAGTTTCCTCAAAAAATCAATATGAAACCTCCATTTTACCCAGTGATGCTACTTTTAGGAATAAATCCTGAGAAACCCTAAACACCTAAACACCGATCAGAAAGAATGTATGTGCCCCTGTGTTAATAGCATTGTTATTTACAATAGCTAAGATCTGGAAACAGCCCCAGTGCCCATCAGTAGATGAGTGGACAAAAAAAGCTATGATAATGAAAAAAAAAAAAGCTGTAGTACATTTACACCATGGAATACTATGAGTCATAAAAAGGAAGGATCTCTGGGGAATTTAAAATGGGGACCAAATAGGTGGATGTGTCCTGCGCCTTCTCACAGAACAGATAGAAGGAACAATTAAATCGAATAACATCCACCTGCAATTGGTGAATTGAACACAGATGGTGAGACAATCCACAGACGGAAAGGACAGAGGATGCCTGGAGAATGGTGGGATTGGGGATCTGGGCTGGAGATGGAGACACATGACCACCAGGACTGGAGGGTCAGAAGGAAACTGCACTGCACCAAGTCCACATCCCTTGGGGACACGCATAACACTAGACTGTGGAAGTGGGTCTACAGGGCTGCTGGCACCTGGGGAATCTAGATCTAAGTCCACAGCCATGAGAGGCTGCACCAGAAAGGCGACCTGAGGAACTGCCGGAGCCATGCAGCAGTGTGGTTCTTTTGCCTTTATATTTTCCCAGCTTTTGTTTGCTAAACCCAGTTCATTGAACCTTTCAATTACAAATACTCACCAAGACTGGGGTGCAGGTGGAGGTGCAGTTTTGTGGTGGCTGGAGAAAGGCTGTGGAGGAGAGCAAGACAGGGAGAGGTGACCAGGAATTCGGCACTGGGACATTCTGGACCCTCCAACTATAAGCAGCCATTTTTCTCCTAAAGAGCCAGCCCCTCCCAGCAGCACCTGCAGGGCAACTAATGCAGCCACACTCAGCCTTGAACTTTTCAGAGGAAAGGAGGAATCTGAATAGCCAGAGGGAGCCCTGGAGGATTGGGTTGAGGGGCTGTTTGGTCTCAGAAACACCCCCACCTAAAGTCCATGTAAGAAATAGATGCTTGTGTAAATAAGCCTGAAAGCAGGCAGATAAACAAAGCTGCAGATTGGTCCCCTGTGCCTGCAACCAAGGCTGCGGAGACAGACACAGAGGAGCGGTGGATCACTGGGAACTTCAACACAGTGCTGACTATCTAACTGGAAACTTAGAAGTGGCAGACAGAACAGGAGAGAAGGGTCTTAAACCAGCCCCCATGGGACATTAAAACTCAGCTGAGGTGAACAACACTTCACTTTTTTATTTTTATCTTTTACTTAAGGAAGGAAAATTTTTTTTAATTTTTTTAACCTTTTATTTTTTGTATTATTTTCCTTCATTCTATTTTTATTTTTATATCATTATTTCATTTTATCTTAGTTTTTCTTTTTTTCACCCTTTTCTTCTTCACTTCTCCCTTTTCATCCTGTTTCTATTTTCCTGTTTCTGCTTTAGTTTACTCTCTCCTTTCTTTTTGCATCTTGTTAAAAATTGATCTTCTTAGGGAGACAAAATGGTGGCAGAATAGACGAACGTGTCCTGAGCCTTGTCCCAGAGCAGATAGAATGAGCAATTAAATTGAATAACATCCACCCCGAATTGGTGAAGTAGACACAGCTGGTGGACAATCCGCAGCCGGGAAGGGCACAGGACACCTGGAGAACAGTAAAATCAGGGATCTGGGTTGGGGAGAACTGTGAGACCTCTGAGCCCAGAGGGTCAGAGGGAAACCGCTCGGCACCAAGGCCGTGTCCCTTGGGACAGGCACAGCGTCTGACTGTAGAAAGGAGGTCCGTAGGACTGCTGGTGGCAGGGGATTCTAGATCTGGGTCTACAGTCACAAGAGACTCTAGTTTTGTAATAAAGATAAAAGCAGGAGATCTAGCAATCAAAGCTGAAATGAGTTAATTTGGTCTGCACATGTGGCTGTTTTTCCCAGAAACTTGCACTTTTAAATAAAGGGAAAGTGGAAGAAAATTACCCATTACAGACTGCAGCCAAATTAAGTGGCTGATGGGGGCACCCGGCAATGCCTCCAAAACTAGAAGGATAGTGAAAGTAGAAGCAATAGGGTCCGTTTGCTTACTGTTTGACGTGAAGAATGAGGATAGAATATCCCGGATGGACCCCTAAAGCTGATATCCAAAAGGTGAGCTGAAGTTCTTCCCGGGATCATGTCTCACAAAGTTGAAGAGTAAAATCATGGACCAGAAGATTTAAGTAAAATCATGGACATTTATTATCAGCGGATACAAACTCCCCACATGGGGAGTGGGCCCACGAATGGCTTGCCACCAAAACTCACTTGTCTAGGGGTTTATATCTACCAAAAGCCTGTTCTTTGTCTCCCATGTCACTCTCTGATTGGCTCCTTCTACCTCTTTTGTCCAGCAACAATTTTAAAATCTACCTGCTGCTCCCCCTCCTCTTTTTCCTCTTCCTCCCCATCTCTTGTAACCTTCTGCGTGTGCAAGATAAGCATTCTTGTCTTGTGACATCCTGTTTTTCTGCAAGACCAGCATTCCTGTGGTTTTAGCTGGCTCCAACTGTCATGTCCATATTTCCTCCTTCCTTTCACTCCTTATCCTATCTGCCTAATCCCGTTTCTAATTCCTCTCAATAGTGCCAAGGACATGGAATTTTTGTGGTGTTGTTGAAACCAGACAACCAGTGGGTCTAGGCTACCTGTCACTACTTGAGCCAATTAAGCAGAGACTGGGTTGAATCATAGATGAGTGTTTATTCCAATACTGCAGGCAGTATGGGAGAGCAGCAAGTCATCCACAAAAATCCCCATCAGCCAGCTTATATTGGGTAGGACAAAGATTACATGGGGAAGTAAGGATTATAGTCATGGGAAGTAGGCTGGGGCGGGACTCCATTGTTTGGGCAACAAGGATTTTTTACTTGTTTGTTTGTTTTTTAAATAATATCTCAAGAAACAATTTTGTTAATCTTTCCATGTTAATAGGCAATTCTTGAATGAGAATGGACCGCATTCCAAGGCTGACTGCCAGCTCCAAGGTTGACCTGGACACAGGGGTGGTAAGTCTTTCGAGACACAGCTGGAGAAGTGGAGGCCAGTAGCTTATTAAATGACTTACACCTGAACCCTGGCTGACCAGTTCACCAAAAGGAATCATTAATGGGGCAGGGCAAACATTTAAACACCATCAGGCTCCTGAAACAAACTCAAAAGGCCTCTCTTATACTAACAGGCCATGTGCCCTACTCTCCTCATTAAAACCACGTTAGGAAATAAAGCCAGATTTTTAACCCAATGGAAAGCTGCTCTTGCATGTCCAAGACTGGTGCATTATTAATAATTACTTGAGTCAAAGGGTGAAATAAAAACTATAATCCAGAAAATGGAGTAGAGAGAAAACCAGTGCTTTTCCCCCACCTCATGGATGTGCCTGTATAGTTTTCCCACACATATTTATGTAGAGCCAGCTGTCATTTATTAAGTTGCTTATTTGCTACAAAACTGCTGGGACAGTAGGGAGCTAACAAGCACAGGAGAGTGCAATTAAGCTGTCACTTCCTTTGCAGCCATCTCTCTTAACCATCTCACTTATTTTTTGGGTTACTGACAAGATTTGAAAGGAGTATCTCCATGGCTGCCTCCATTCACAAACTGTTATTACATTCTAATTGCAAGGTAATGGACAATCAAAAGTATAGCTAGCCCTGGCCAGTGGGTTCAATTTCTGGTACAGGGCATGTACCTGGGTTGCAGGTTTGTTCCCCCAGGCCAGGTAGGGGTGCGTGCAGGAGGCAACCAATCAATCTCTCTCTCTCTCTCTCTCTCTCTCTCTCCCTCCTTTCCACTCTCTCTAAAAAATCAATGGGAAAAAATATCCTCAGGTCCTCAGGTGAGGATTAACAAAACAAAAGTGTAAATAGATAATGCAATATTTATAATGTGCCAAGTCATTATATAACATATTAACTCATTGAACCCGCATGACCAGCCTATAAAACAGGTACAAAGAATATTAGTTTGCCCTGGCTGGTGTGGCTCAGTTGGTTGGGTGTCATCCCCTACAGCAGTAGGTGGTGGGTGTGATTCCCAGTCAGGGCACATGCCTAGATTGCAGGTTCAATCCTGGTCCAGGCACATGTGGGTGGCAATCAATAGACGCTCCACTCTCACAAAATCCCTCCCACCAGGAACATTTGTTTTGAGAAGTTTTTAAAAGGAAGCTGAACTCTTCAGTGAAGGTGTATGCTCCAAATCTGGGTAGTAGGTAGACAGGTGTCTATTATAGCTGTATATCTATTTGTGTGTACATAAATATTTTACAAAAATTTTAGTAAGTACAATGAAATGAAAACAAAGCCCCCAAAAGACTCAGGTGGTGCCTAGGTGGCCAGATGCCTCAAGCCTTTTCCACCTCCTGATTGAATGGATGAAAAAAGCAACAAATAGGCCCCGGATTCACTAACCAAGGTAAATAATATTTAAGGCAATGTCTTAAAAAATCATAGTTCTGGAGGCTAGGAAGTCCAAGATCAAGGTTGTGGTGAGAACCCACTTCCTGGTTTATAGACCTCTGTCTTTTGGCTGTGCACATGGCAGAAGGAGCCAAGGAGTTCTCTGGGGTCTCTTTTATAAGGGTACTAATCCCATTCATAAGGGCTCTGTCCTTATTATCTAACTAGAGGTCCAGTGCACGGATTCGTGCACTGGTGGGGTCCCTTGGCCTGGCCTGTGGGGATCAGGCTGAAACTGGCACTCTGACATTCCCCAAGGGGTCCTGGATTGTGAGAGGGCAGTACTCAGGTGATGCACCCCGGAATCGGGCTCCCTCCTCTCTGGTTCCAGGTATATCACCCGAGAACTGCAGCTACCAAATCACCGCAGCTTGGCAGCTCCTGTGTTGAGTGTCTGCCCCCTGGTGGTCAGTGCGCATCATAGCTACTGGCTGGTCAGCCGGTCGCTTAGGCTTTTATATATATACTAGAGGCCCAGTGCACAAAA
>NW_005356635.1:4205276-4207074 GCF_000412655.1 Myotis brandtii
TTGGAGTCTGCCATCACTGGAGCAAGCAAGCCTCCCTGTTTGCTTCAGTGCATGGCTGCCGGCCGCCATCTTGGCTGACAGTTAATTTGCATAAGGATATGCTGATTAGCCAATGGGAAGGGTAGCGGTTGTACGCTAATTACCATGTTTCTCTTTTATTAGTGTAGATAGACTAGAGGCCCAGTGCACAAAATTCGTGCACTGGGGTGGGGGGTGTCCCTAAGCCCAGCCTGCACCCTCTCCAATCTCGGACTCCTCAGGGGATGTCTGATCCCAGGCCTAAACCAGCAGTCGGACATCCCTCTCACAATCCGGGACTGCTGGCTCCTAACCATTTGCCTGCCTGCCAGCCTGATCACCCCCTAACCACTCCCCTGCCAGCCTGATTGACACCTAACTGCTCCCCTGCTGGCCCAATTGCCCCCAGCTGCCTTCCCCTGCCGGCCATCTTGTGATGATGTAGGGGTGGCCATCTTGTGACAACATGGGGGTGGCCATCTTGTGATGAGGCAAGGGTGTGAGGGTCAAATATTACCTCTTTATTATATAGGATTGTTACCCAACTCAAGGTTTTTGCCACTTGGGGTGTTCTATTCAAGAACAAGACATGGTTGTCCCAAGGTAGTTTTATTTACTTGGAGCAAGTAAAGGAAATGGGATTCACATCTAAAGCTGTGTCCCCAAAGGGAGGAACAGTATAAATTGGAAATAATATGACTTACCCCTGAGATGTTTGTGGATGTGTGGTAGGTAGTTAAACTTGAGCAGAGCAAGGATGATGGGCCAGGTACAGAAGGTCACCATGGTGGAAAGCCCAGGTGCCTAGCAATGGACAACTGTAGGGTGGGACCTCATCTCCAGGGTGACCTTTCATCCCTAGAGATAACATCTCGGCCTTAGTTGTACTTCAGCTCCAGACCCAGAAAAGCAGCAAAAGTAGCAAAACCAGACAAGTGATGCTCCAGCTGCCCTCAGGACCAGCTTCATTGCCTAATGACTCCTGGCCCTGGCACCAACCAATGAACCACTGGAGACCTAGACCCCAAAAGGACACACCTGGAAAGCTGCTGAATATTCTACTGAGATCTTCCCCTGGACCTCCCCTGGAAACTACACCCTTAAAACCCGTAGGAGAGAGGACCCAGGCCCATCCCTTTTCTTTCCTCCTTGTCCTCTTCTTCCCCCCAAGTGCATTACTTTTACCTTCCTCACTCGCAAGCTCCAAGGGCCCTTCTTTTGCTTCTGTAACTTATTTCCTGAGCCATTTCTTCTACCACTCATTTTTTCCACCTCTGTGATCTTCTGTAATAATAAAAGCATAATATGCTAATTAGACCAGACATCCTTCTGGACAACCTTCCAGATGAAGCCGGGGATGCAGTCATGGGATTGAGGAAGTTGCCGCGGCTGCAAGGGATCCAGGCAGCCGCCACGGTTGCAAGGGAGAGATCCAGGCAGACACCACAGCTGCAAAAGGCCTACTCTTGCATGAATTTCATGCATCAAGCCTCTGATCCTATCTAATAATAGACAAACATGGTAATTAACCATACCTCCGCTACGCTTCCCATTGGCTAATCAGCAGGATATGCAAATTAACTGCCAACAAAGATGGCGGCTGGCAGCCACGCAGCTGAAGTGAGCAGGAGGCTTGCTTGCTCCAGTGATGGAGGAAGCCAAGGTTCCCTGCCTGCCACAGCCCAGCTCTGAGCTCCGGATGCAACAATGTTGCAATTATAGAAGCTAAACAAACCCCAGATACCTGCTTTCAGCCAGCCACAGCCTCAGAGCTGGAGCC
>NW_005356635.1:4209520-4219821 GCF_000412655.1 Myotis brandtii
ACCGGGCCTCTAGTATATAATAAAAGCCTAATATACTAAGTGTCCGGTTGTCTGGTCAGCCGTTCAACCAAACAAAGCATACTATGCTAATGATATGCTAAAGCCACTCAACCGCTTGCTGTGATGTGCACTGACCACCAGAGCGCAGACACTCCAACTGGTAGGTTAGCTTGCTGCTGGGGTCCGGCCAATCAGGACTGAGCGAGATGGGCCAGATACATGCTGGAGCCTTTCCATGGTCCCTTCCTGGCTGGCCAACCTCCCATATCCCTCCCTGGCCTCGATTGTGCATTGGTGGAGTCCCTTGGCTTGGCCTGCACCCTCTCACAATCCAGGACCCCTCGGGGGATGTCAGAGAGCCAGTTTTGGCCCGATCCTGCAAGCCGGGCTGAGGGACCTCACTGGTGCACAAATTCCTGCACCGGGCCTCTAGTTTTCTAATAAATGTTCTCTTATAGTTTCAGTCCTGGCTCTGCATTCTTTCTTAGCCAAGATCCAAGTACCAAGGTTGCTAAACCTAGGTCTGATCTGACTCCTGGTGCCAATTCTCAAAGCAGCCACCAAAAGATATCTGTGGCCAAAAAGGAGCCACATGCTAACCTGAGTAACTCAGGAAAGGCCTGCATGGTGGCCTTGCAAATTCAGAAACCTAAAGTAACCACAAAAGATGGTCTAAAATTAAAACTTTTTAATTAAAAAGCAGTCTATATCGATTAGTCATGTCCTAGACCGGTATCTTCCCTAATAAAGATCAATTTTGATCTTAACAGAGCCTATTTTCTTTTTGCATCTAGGTAACATTCCTTTGGAATGTCAGGGTAACTTGTAACATCCCTTTTTAGGACCCCTCAGGGCACAACCTATGTGCCAGGGTGCCAGGGCAGAGACCACAAATTTCCTCATTGTTATTGTCATGTTAATGTTTGACTGTTAACTATCCTATGTAAAAGAAGCTTGTGTCTATCATTTTACTTTTTATCCAATCCCAGAGGTTTCCCCCCTTTGCTTTCTCCCACCTCCCTAATCTATCATCAATAGATTTCATGTAACCCACTTATGTCTCCTATTTTATAAAAATAGGTGGAAAAACACCATTCCCTGGAACATTGTCTCAATGCATTGAAATTCTGTTTCCCTGCAATTGTCGACAGTTTGGTTCAAATAAACTCACAAAAATTCTTTACAGCTTTGAATGTTTCTTACGTTAACATATCAATGAATGTGAAATGACTACCTACAATTGGCAGTGCATTTGCTTTGTCTAAGCACAGATATAAATAAGGTGCATTTCAGCCAAAGACCATTAGGAACAGGATACAGTTAAATAAGTTGGTTTGTTACTCATAGCAGTAAGATGTCTTAGTAAGAGGATGTTAGAAAGAACCTATAGGATTTAGGATTTAGTTAGATGATTTGGGAGAAGGACTAAGGAAGCGAGGTTTTGCTCTGAATTGGATGCTGTTAGAAAGTGGGGGCAATTCTATGATGGGGTTGTTTTGTGGTAGCGCAGTCACCTTATTTATATCTGTGCTTAGACAAAATTATGACCTGGCCTTGCTTTGTTTCTTTTTATCATGGTTTCAGAGTAACCTTGTTTCTTATTCTATTTGGGCTGCTAGAACAAAGTACCATAAACTGGGTGGCTTATACACAACAGAAAGTCAAATCAGCAAACTAGGACCCAAGTTTATTTATAGTTTTATAAAGTTTTATCCTAAGTTCCAACAAGCATCTGTCTATACACACATACACTCCAGCATCTGCAATAACAAGTGGCCTTATGGGTCTCCATCACTACCCCTACCACACTAAAAAAAAACAAAACAAACAAACAAACAAAAAAAAAAACTTGCTCCAAAGTTGCTGATAGAAGAAAGGAAGAAAGGGAGATCATCTGGCCGCAGGCTGCCAAGGTGTCTCTGAGACCACGGAGAGCTTGTGCAAAAGAAGTTTGCAGTGGCCCAGCTCCCCCAGCAGCTCCTGGCCTCACCACCTCTCTATCTCTGTCCACCATTCCACCCAGCTAAGGGGTTCCTGGGGCTTTCTTTATTTATTTATAATATCTTTTATAATCCTCACCTGAGGATATTTTTATTGATTTGAGAGAGAGCGAAACATCCATCGTTTCCTTCCGTATGTGCCCTGACTGGGAATCCAAATGGCTACCCTTTTGGTCACCAGGGGACACTCCAACCAACTGAGCCACCCGCCCCTGGGCACTGGGGCTTTAAATGCCCCGAGTTGCAAGAAGCTGCCGGTTGCCCAGGGAGATGGACAAACAACGGGGCGCGCCCCGGGCCGCGGGACCAACCGCATCCCTCTTCCGCCATGGCTAGCTTGCAATGGCAGGGCAACTTCAGGAAGCCCGAGGAGGAGGGCCAGGAAGAGGAGGAGGAGGATGAAGAGGAGGACGAGGAGGGGGTGCAGATGGGAGAAGAGGAGGAAGGAGAGGTAGAAGTGGAGGAGAAGGCGGAGGCAGAGGAGCAGGAGAAGGAGGCGGAGGTCCGCAGGACGTTGGACGATGCGTACTTCTGGAAAATTATGGACATCGACGAAGACAGCAACGAGGAAGACCTGCCAGCCGCTCGCCTCCGCTTAGCCAGCGTCGTGAGCCCCAGCCTGAGCTCGATGTCCAGCGAGACTCTGATGTTCAGCCAGCCCGAGAGCCCCGAGAGCATCAGCTCCAGCTCGCCCTCCAGCGTCTACTCCCAGAAAAGTACTGCCCCTGCCCGCCCTTCCCTGGAAGCTTTGGGGCCCTCGGGGGCAGCTGACCCAAAGGCTCCAGAGCCTTCGTCCACCTGGGTGTCTGATTTCTAAATAGGGGCACCATCACCACCAGACACACCTCTATCTCAGTCCCTTCTGTAAAAGGCACTGAAATCCTGGCTGAGCAGGTGTGATGGTTCACAATTTAGGATATAGGTGAACACCCAGCACACAGGGATCTCTCCCTCTTCTCTCCCTCTCTCCCCTCCGTCCTCTCTCTCCCCTCTCTCCAGTCTCTCTCCCCTGTCTCTCTCCCATCTCTCTCTATCTCTCTCAACTCTTGGAGAAGTAGTGCCTTAAGGGTGCTGTGCTACTAAAAACAGTCCTGCAAAAGGCAACTCCCCTTTCTGTTAAATTTCCTGTGCTGAAACTACTCCAGTCACTTCCTTAGAAATATTTTGTCAGGATAATTCTTTGTTGGGGAGGGAGGAGGGAAAGGCTGTCCTCTGCACTATAGGATTTTTAGCAGCATCCCTAGCCTCTAGCCCTGGCTATGCCATTAGCCCCTACCCCACTTTGTGACAATCAAAAATGTCTTCAGATGTTGCCAAATGCCTCCTGGACGGCAAAATTGTCTTCTTGAGAACCACTGATTTAGAGGCAATGGCTAAAATTTTTAATGTTACATTTAACAGGTTTTCCTACGATATTCCAGACATTTAGGAAAGGCATGTCTGAAGAAAATTTAGATAGGTAAGAGAATGTTTTCATGTTATTTTTGAAGCTGATTACATTTACTTTTTGGATAAACATGTCAGGAATTGGAGTAAAATAACCCAGGACATTTACAACTAATTAATTTTTAAAGTTTTGGTTTTTTTACAAATCTATACTGTTAGACAATTTGGAAGAGACAGAGACGAGGCCCCTGCCCATTTCCAACTCATCACCTACCTGTAGAGAGGACATGTGCACTTAATGTAACTCAATAACAACTGTATGGCATGTGTAAGCGCTATGAACATTTAGCACATATGTCTCTATTGGCTAAATTCAAGAGCGATCAGGGACACTTGTGGAGGAGAGTGGAAATTATGATCCTTTTCTTCTCTTTTTCTTCTTCCTGTTGTTGCTATTAGCCTTGGAGTACTTTGTAATAGGAAGACACCAGAGAAATCCCTTTTGAAAAATCTTTATAAATCTTCCCTGAAATCTACACCAAACCTGAGTCTACAATCTTGAATTACTATTCACCTAAGTTTTGCTTTTACAAGCAACTTTTAAATTATTAAGGATAAGGACAATAGTTCTGTTCCACTTATATGTTTCTATGTATCCCTCTTATTTCAACATTTTAATAAAAGATAATATATGTACATGGTTAAAATATTAAAGTATACAATAGTATAAAATTTTATTTTTAATAAATTTTTATTGATTTCAGAGAGGAAGGGAGAGGAGAGAGAGAGAGAATATCATTCATCAGCTACCTCCTGCATGCCCCCCACTGGGGACCGAGCCCACAACCCCAGCATGTGCCTAACCTGTAATCAAAAGGTGACCTCCTGGTTCATGGGTCAGCACTCAACTACCGAGCCATGCCAGCTGGGCAAATTTTAAATCTCCATACTTTTCTTCACCACCACCCACTCCCACTCATCAGAATTAACATACTGTTAACTGTGGGGAAGCACAGGACTTGGTCAGAAAGTCTTTAAGGAGGATTCTCTGAAAGGTTGGGGGCCTTTAGGGAGACCTTGCCAAAGGCAGCAGAACCTGCCTTCACTTTTCCAAACAAGTCTGAGCCCCCAGGTGTTTTACTGGAATCTTTATGTTTAGTCCTTAGACATCCTTGCTTAAAGAACACTACAGACACATATGTATTCTCAAGGATGCTTACCCTGCTGATAGTATCTAATAGTTAATTTTAGTTCAAGCTGTTGTTATAATAAAAACCTAAAGAGGCAGGCAAACAGGACTGTTTGGTTCTGATAGCTAAGCAGCCCCTTAGCCCTCTCTTTCACAGAAACCTGTATCAGAGTAATCCATTCATCCATCGCTCAAGGTCTGCTGGTCAGTCCCAGCAGTTAACAGTTTGTTTTGCTTCTAGTACAATTTTAAGTGGCATATTTTCATTTCTTGACTTATCAATTTTTGATATAACTAATGACTTCCCACCATGAAACATAACAAATGTAACTTCCCTCCTCTCCATTTTTGGTAGTTACATTATTTTTAGTTTTTCTAACTTTTAGGTCATTAATATATTTAAATCACTACTGTTTTTAGAGAGAGAGAATGGAAGAGAGAGAGGAAGGGAGAAAGAGAGAAACATCGATGTGAGAGAGACACATAGATTCGTTGCCTCCCGCATTCACCTACCTGTGGAGAGGACATAACTTGATCTCCAGGGCTGGGGATCAAACCTGCAACCAAGCTGCCTGCCCTTGACCAGGAATCAAACCCAACACCCTTCTGAGCTAGGGCCAACACTCTAACCATTTAGCCAGGGCTAAACCTGTACTTCTTGATTTTAGCAGCTATTAACTTATGAAAAATTACACATTAATATACTTCTACTCCCTTCTATCTCTTCTCTCACCCTTTCCTCTCCCAGTTAACAACAAATTATATAACAAACTATATTAAAACATATATATATATATATATATATACATATATATATATATATATATGTATATATATATATATGTATGTATTCCCAGTGAGATCTGTCGCTTCTTTGCCAAGCTTTATTATGTTTGTATTATATTTTGTAATTATAATTAACTCTAGTACTTTGGGTACAGGTTGATTCTAAAAATTAAAAACCAATCAACAATACTCATAATTTCATGCTAACACCAAATAATGTTACTGGGTTTATGCACAGGAAAATGAAATCCTGTGTTCATAAAGCTTAACTCCTAAAAGATGAACTTTTCAATTCTCAGTTGTTTTTAGTTGTCTTCAACTTTTCTGAGTTGGGCTCAATAGCCATACTTTCTTGATTCCCATATTGCTTGCTTTCTTTTATTCTTTTTCTTTTTGCTGGAGAAACTTCTCAGGTAATTATTTCATATAGATCTCAGAGGAATTTTAGAGTCCTTGCCTGTCTTGAAATTTCTTCATTTTGCCTCATACTTTATTAATCATATAACCTGGCATAAAACAATAGATTTAAAACCACTTTCCCTTGTGCTCTGATACATTGATTGCTTTATTGCATTCTAGTGTCTGGTATTGCTGATCACTGACTTTCAAACCCTTCTGATACTTGCTTATTTCCTCCCTTCACTGCCTCTGTTCTTTCCATCCTGCAGGTATCTGAAGGATGGCTATTGGGTTTCTGGATATCTAAGATTTTAGGTGTTTACACGCTACTGTGCAGCCCTTGTACAGATTTTATTTCAGGATTCATGTTTGTAGCTTCCAAGAACCAGTTTTTGTTCTCTGCTGCTGTTCAAATAGTTGTGTGGGGTCTTTTTTAATGTCTTTGCGGGTATTCTTACAACATACTAAAGTTCTTTATTCTTGGTATTGCTTCTTTTTTCTTTCAGGATCAGTTGTTCTGGTTTGTTTATCTTGGTCCTTCCTCTTCCATGCTACTGATTGTCCTTAAGCATTTGATAAACCTTGGTTACCTAATGACTGTTAGCTAAGATGGAGTCCTACGCTGAGTAGTTCTGTTGTGTGTGTGTGTGTTGTTGTTTTTTAATTTTTTATTTATTGACTAGAGGCCCAGCGCATGAAATTTGTGCACGTGTAGGGTCCCTAGGCCTGGCCTATGATCAGGGCCAATCTTCCCCAGCTGCTGGCAGCTGGCCCCACCCCCACCACCAGCGCCAGTCGCCCTCTGTGTGTGGGGCAACTGGTGAGGAGATCAGAGCCCCGCTCGCTCGCACCCGCCTTGGCCTGGCGCCACCCGCCACCACCCACCCCGGGTTCCCCGTTCCCCATTGGGCAATCAGAGCCTGCTGGCTGGGGGGAAGGACCAAGAGGTTGGCTGGCAGGCCCCAATTGGGGTCTGCAGGCTGGGGACAGCTCCTGCATTGAGCATCTGCCCCCTGGTGGTCAGTGCATGTCATAACGACCGGTTGTTCCACCATCTGGTCGATTTGCATATTATGCTTTTATATATATATATTTAGAGAGAGAGAGAGAGAATCATTGATTTGTAGTTCCACCTATTTATGCATTCATTGGCTGATTCCTGTACATGCTCTGACCAGGGATTAAACCTACAACCCTGGCACATCTGGGTGATGCTCCAACCAACTGAGCTACCCTGCCAGGGCCTGAGTAGTTCTGTTTTCTGACAAGGTATGCAGAGGGGAGTTTGACTATGAGTCCTATGTAGGTGGGTGACATATGTCAGAGCCAGTTTCCAGGAAGTGTCAGCAGGGAGCAGGCAAGGTGGGCAACCCTACTATTGCTAGAGTTAGGATAAGGACACTTGACTGTGTGGCTGCAGTTCTCTCTAGATAGAATGTGCCTTTCCTTCACTAAGGCCTGCTGAGCAGATCCTCAAGAACCTCTAACTGTGCTCTGCTTCTCTTTTAGACCTAAATCCCTCAGGCAAGCTGCTCACATTTTCTAGAAAGCAGTTCTTTGGGCTTCATCTGGAATAAAAGCGACTCCTGCCAAATGCTCTGTACAAGGGGAAAGAAGGCGTCTATCTGGCAGCTCTTCCAAGTTCACTCCTTGAACTTGAATGACAGGCCCCAGCCCTATGTCTGCATTTTGTTGAGTCAGAGCTGGGAGCTCCTTGGAAATTCCCTTCAGAACGAAACTCTCTTGTCTTGAGCTGTGGTGCTCCCTGTTCTGCTTTTCCATCAACCTGAGGCCACTTACTTTCTGTTTTTAAAAATATATTTTATTGATTTTTTACAGAGAAGAATGGAGAGGGATAGAGAGTTAGAAACATCGATGAGAGAGAAACATCGATCAGCTGCCTCCTGCACACTCCCTACTGGGGATATTTCCACAAACAAGGTACATGCCCTTGACTGGAATCGAACCTGGGACCCTTGAGTCTACAGGCCGATGCTCTATCCACTGAGCCAAACCGGTTAGGGCTTACTTTCTTTTTTATAAGGACTTCTTCAATATTGTCTCCTTGATGACAGCTTTCTTATTTTCCAGGGCTATTTCTTGTTTGCTTTTAAGTGTTTGGTATCTCAGAAAGGAAGGGCCAAACCATGTGCTCAGATGCCCTCTTGACCTGGACTCTCTACATGGGAAGCTCTTTCCCAGATCAAATCTTAATTTCCTCTCATAAATCTTCCTGAGAAAATGCTTCTTCATATTTCAAAGCATTCTCTGGTGAATTTGGTGAGGTATGTTTTTAAGGAAATCTATCCTAAAAAGCCATAAAAATGCCACCAATATTGGCTCAAGTTCTATGTTTAATGGCCCTATTACTATTCAGGTTGAAAATGAGGCAAACTTTGGGAGTAGGTAAATGTGGAGTAACACAGGTTTGGGAGCCAAACAGGTCTGGGCC
This sequence comes from Myotis brandtii, assembly GCF_000412655.1. Classification (NCBI taxonomy): domain Eukaryota; kingdom Metazoa; phylum Chordata; class Mammalia; order Chiroptera; family Vespertilionidae; genus Myotis; species Myotis brandtii. The sequence continues at coordinate 4,217,733 of NW_005356635.1, forward strand.
CCCACCTGCCTTTGCCACACATAATTTCTGAGAGGTTCCCTTTAGCCTCGATTGCCTTGCCTGTAGAAAGGGATACCTGCCTTGATTGTTTTTTGCAAAGATAAATAATGTGAGAAAGCAAATACTATGTATGTACTACTACATACTGTAGTAAGTTCTCAGAAAATGTTGATTTTGTTATTATCCTTGGTCATCTGCCATCTTGACACAGGATTTCAGAAACAATCTTTGGTGTTGGTTTAAGGAAAACAAAGAGACCTAAATAAATAATACACTGCTGTTGTTAACCATTGCATTTTGGCGGGGGCGGGGGGGGGGGCAAACTTGAAATGTTGTCTAGGGATTGCTCTTCAATGTGCCTGTACTCTTGGTCCCTATAACTTGTTTCTCCAGGAAGTTAGATAAACAGACTTGCACAGGTAGCTTCGGCAGAGGAGTTCTTCACCCATTGCAAGGTGCAGTCATTTCAGAATTAAAACAAAACACCCCACTGCTACAATGTACCAATGAACAAAGCATCAAAACAGGAAGGTGGAGACACAGGAAAACAGAGAAACATGGAAAAAGGGACAGTTCTGAAATTGACTAAATTATTTGGAAAAATTTTGTTTGATAATTTGGGAAGATGCCGGAAATGATTACAAGAAAATGAAATTCAAAGATGCAAAGGAACTTGAAAAACAAGTTATCATGTACTTGTTACCAGTAACAGTCATTTTAACTAGTAAAAGTCAATAAATTCCTGCCTTTCTATCATGTCAATAACTCAGGTAATTGATTAAACTACTTGTAGAAAGAATGCAGATTTTTTTATTACAATGCATATAGCTTCAGCCTTCTAAAAAGAGTTCTCATTTAAATTCAAGGAAATGTTTAAGCACACTCGCCATCACTGCCACCACCATCAGCACACACTCACAGAATGGTAGTAATTTAGTCCCTAAGGAAGGTAATATGGGAGCCTCCAGGATTTAGAAATGAGTACTTGCTAAAGAGCAGATACCATGCAAACACACTGTGCCTGACTTACTGTGGAGATAAAAATGGAAGAAAATATTTCAAAGAAAATAGAATTTAGGATCTTCTATGTACTAGTACACTTGTTATTTGATTGTTAAATGCACTATATTTAGAAGAACTGATAACGACTATATAGGTATACTCAAAAACAATGTTTTGTCTAAATTTCAGGACAAGTTATTATGGTTTATATCCAGGAATCCCAATGTCCGTCCAAACAGAAGAAAGTTGGCTTCAAGAGATGTCCAGAAAAAAGAAGCCTAGTGAGTAGTTTGATTTTTTAGCTTTTGCTGGGTGATGGATGGCACATTGGGAAGAGCAGTATAGGCAATTGGTAAGTCCAGGTTTGAACCCCAGCCCCAGCACTAACATTGTGATGACTGGGCAAGCTGCTTCACGTCATTCAGTCTCAGTTTCCTCACATGCTGGCAATAATACTGCTACTGTCACAGGGCCGTTATGTAGACCAAAATGAGGTTAAATGTTTAAATTCCTTGGCACTTAGTCTTTAAGAATAGTAGTGTTACTAGTAAACCCCTGGTGGGCTCTGGCTGCCTGTCACTATGTCCAATAACGAAGGCAGGGTTGAATCATATAAGGCATTTATTGAGAAGGCCAGCCAACCAAGAAGACAGGGTGCTTATAAGCATTCACATCCTGTCTTACACAAAGTTCAGGGGACAGGATTATAAAGGGGAAGGGGTTAGAGCAGTGGTTCCAATGTGGGGCACATGCCCAAATTGCACAGTGGGAAAATTTGATTTTTAAGGGGGGGCAATTCAAGAATAAGTGATTAACAGTGATTTTTTTGCATTTCTATGGATCTAGAGGCCTCATATATAGTATATCTACACTAATAAAAGAGAAACATGGTAATTAGCGTACAACCGCTACCCTTTTCATTGGCTAATCAGTGAGTATATGCAAATTAACTGTCAGCCAAGATGGTGGCCGGCAGCCAGGCACTGAAGCGAGCACGAGGCTTGCTTGCTGCAGACTCCAACATTCTCCACCTAACTTGCCAGCCTCTCAGTTGCAACTCTAAGCAACTATATACTATGTTGCAAAT
>NW_005356635.1:4221196-4229623 GCF_000412655.1 Myotis brandtii
TTTTTTGCCCCCCGGGCCTCTAGTAAATATATATTGTCATATATTTATCCATTTCAGTTCTCCTATATGTTTTGAACTTTATGTGCTATTTTTTCATATCACTTCATATTATTTTTTTTTAACAATTTCTCAGTAATTTCTTCCTCAGTACTTCAACTGTCCTTTCCTTCTTTTATTTTTCTTTTTCATGGATGCCACATTCTTTGGAAGCTTGTTTAGACCAAGTTAATGGCCTTTTAGGCTTCCTCCACATGAATAGGAGCTCACTTTTTTAATAATCCTATATAATAAAAGCCTAATATGCAAATTGTCCCCTTGGGTGGTTGTTCGACCAAGAGACCGGAAGTTTGACCACTCACTATGACATGCACCGACCACTAATGGGTGGCACAGAACATGGTGGGCATCAGCAACAAGGCGCTGGCAGCAGTCACTCAGGTGCCAGGTGCCCGGGAGGAGCCCGCCCCACATCTACGCGGCCTCTTTCGGGTGAGCCGGGCCACAGCCGCAGGGACTACAGGGGCTGGTCAGCTCCCCGTGGGTTCACGGTGCCCTCCTGGCTTCCATGTGGTGCCACTGGGCGGCCCAGAGGCCCATGCTGCTCCCCGGCCCAGCTGTGATCACCGCTTCTCCACGTGAGGACTTGGGCACCATGACTCGTCGGGGGCCAAGGGGCCCAGGTGCTGCTTAGGGCCCAGAGGTCAGCTGGGACCTGCCCTTCCATGCCAGACACTCACGCTTCAATAGCCAACCAGGCCTAGGGGCCGCACCCATGCATGAATTTCATGCACCGGGCCTCTAGTAAGAATTACATGAAACGGGGGCAGCAGGATTTTAGGGATGCTTAGATGGGGCATATCTAAAAAAGGTTGGGAACCACTGGGCTAGCATGAGGCTGAGAATGGAATGCCCTGAAGGTCCGCAGATGTCAGCTATTGTCCTTAGTTACCAGGTGATGAGATGATGTTTTGACTCCTGGTGGGTCAGTCTGACCCTGCTTATTGGTTCTACTTGCTGGATTCACAGCTGAGTCACCTCCTTCAATAGCTTCGCATAGGCCTTGAAAAGGAAACTTAAGTAAAACTTAATCCCCTATTCACATATGAGAAACTTAACCCCCTATTCACATAAGTATATGTGTTCTAAGATTTAAAATATGATTATTTTTCAGATTAAATACCCCCTATCAGTAGTGTTTATGTTCACAGCAAGTAATAATCTGCCATTATATTTTATACATATCTTTATTTTTAATATAGAACATATACATACTGTTTTTTAAATGTCAAATCATTAAATATATAATGTAAAAATTGAAATTTTAAGTTATCCCAATATACTCCTCAGAATTAATCTTTTTGCCCAGCTGGTGTGGCTCAGTGATTGAGCGTTGACCTAGGAACCAGGAGGTTACAGTTCAATTCCCAGTCAGGGCACATGCCTGGGTTGCAGGCTTGATCCCCAGTAGGGGGTGTGCAGAAGGCAGCCTATCAATGAATCTCTCTCATCATTGACATTTCTATTTCTCTCCCTCTTCCTTCCTCTCTGAAATCAATAAAAATACATTTTTTAAAAAGAAGTAATCTTTATGAATAGTCTTTCCTTTCAAGTTTTATATTTGTTTTGTGTTATATCACTTATTCATCAGGTGCTTTTTGAGCACCTACCATATGCCAAAGCACCTATCATAGGCCCAACCCTGTTCCAGGGAAACAACAGTGAACAAAAAAAGCGAAACCCTTGTCTCAGTGATCTTCTATTAGAGTGTGGGAGGTGGAGGTAATGGTGAGATAAATAATAATAAAATAAGTAAATATATAATACATTAGGTAAGTGCTAAGGAGAAAAATCAAGCAGGTAAAGGGATGGAAAATGTTGGGCAGGAAGGATGCAATCTTACAGTATACGGGGTGTTCAGGGAAATCTTCACTGAGAAGCTGAAATATTTGTTCAAAGACCTATTTAAAAAAAAAAAAAAAGACCTCAAATAGGTGAGAGCATGAGCCATCTCGATCTCTGGAGGGAGAGTGTTTCAGGCACAGGAAATAGGAAGTGCCTCCTTCTAGAATAAAGAGACATCCTGTGTGGCTGCAGTGGAACAAGTAAGGAGGAGAATCTTAGGGGACAAGGTCAAAGAGATAATGAGGACCAAATCTTTTTCAGTGGGAAATCACTAGAGGGTTTGAACAAAAGAGTGACACAACCTAGTGTAAAAATATTTTAAAAACATTAATTATTACCAAATTCATCTATGTGGTCAATGTAATTTTGATTAGATTTTTCATTGGAATTTGAAAAGTTGATCCTTTGACCTGGGTTGGCATGTTAAAAGATAAACTGAGGCATTTTCAAATGTTTAAGTGTTTATTTGAGTAAATGTTCACTCAGATTGTGCAGCATCAGACCAGAAGTGTTTAGGAACCCTACATTGACAAGAGCTATGGGAGAGGTTTTTATAGAGGAGACACAGGAGCAAAGCAAGGAAATTATTTGATTGGCTACAGCAACAGTGCTTACAGTATTTGGGGAAGCCTAGTTGGCTGTTTGTGATTGGCTGTTCTTCTTACAGGAATTAACTCTGGCTTAGGTTTCAGTTTGCTTACATCGGACAAGACACTGCAGCCACCTCTAATTTCTCCTTGTTTGATTAACAGTGTTTGATTAGTGTACCTGTCCATTTTTAAAATGAATCTTCTTTTGTAGTTTTTTTTTTCATATAGGACTCACATGCAGCTTTTTTTTTAAATATATATTTTATTGATTTTTTACAGAGAGCAAGGGGAAGGGATAGAGAGTTAGAAACATTGATCAGCTGCCTCCTGCACACTCCCTACTGGGGATGTGCCCGCAACCCAGGTACATGCCCTAGACCGGAATCAAACCTGGGACCCTTCAGTCCTCAGGCCAACACTCTGTCCACTGAGCCAAACCGGTTAGGGCTCACATGCAGCTCTTATTAGTTTATTCCTAGGTACTTTTTAGTCTTTTTATCAACATAACAATTGGAATTTTTTTCCTATTATATTTTCTAATTGGTTATGTCACTGCATAAGAAAACTGTTTATTTCTATGTGTTAATCTTCTATCTCTGACCCTCTTATTCATGCTATCAGTTTGTCCCTTGAAAGCCTATTAGACAATTATATTTTCTATAAATAACAGCAATTTTATTTCTTCCTACTGGGGATGTGCCCGCAACCCAGGTACATGCCCTAGACCGGAATCAAACCTGGGACCCTTCAGTCCTCAGGCCAACACTCTGTCCACTGAGCCAAACCGGTTAGGGCTCACATGCAGCTCTTATTAGTTTATTCCTAGGTACTTTTTAGTCTTTTTATCAACATAACAATTGGCATTTTTTTCCTATTATATTTTCTAATTGGTTATGTCACTGCATAAGAAAACTGTTTATTTCTATGTGTTAATCTTCTATCTCTGACCCTCTTATTCATGCTATCAGTTTGTCCCTTGAAAGCCTATTAGACAATTATATTTTCTATAAATAACAGCAATTTTATTTCTTCTTTAATTTTTTTATTGAACATCTTTCCATGTTAGGGAAGATTGCTCTAATCATCTGAATGACTGCACAGTATTCCCATATGTACAGTTATTGTGACTTATGTAACAAATCTGATTGCTAGGTATTTCAAGGTTGTTTTGGTTTGGTTGGTTTGGTTTGGTTTGGTTCCTTGAGTTCTTCCCAACAGCAAATAATGCCTTAATGAAAATCTTTGTGCACTGATGTTTTTATACAGCAGGTCCTTGAATAATGTCATTTCATTATAATGTTGATGATATTAAATCTTTATTGGTAAAATCAATTTTGTTATAGGTCATTTCACTTAAAGTCACAGAACCTTTTGGTGACTTAAATGAGGATTTATACTGTACCAGTGTTTGTATTTCTATTGGACAAAATGCCTAAAATATATTTAAAATTATTTCAGATGCTCCACATAAAAAGTGTGTTACCTCTGAAGCTTATTCTTTCTCCAGCAGCAGTCCTTGCCATCTCTAGCTCCACTGGGAGACTGAAAAGCCTCCTCCCGCTGAGCAATTGTAGATTGTTCTGATTGGTTTCTCATCAGTGCAATCCTGTGTGTTTAAACTTCTAGATTTACTCCATGTTGCTGTTGTGTTGATAGCTGCTTTCCCCATTTCCAGTACTGCCCTGGAGTAGGTGGAGGAAATGATACTAGTGGATTAGTTCATTGTTTTGAACTTTAACACCCCTCCCCAAGCACCTGTCTACCTGAAAAATCTTTTATAGAATAGCAGACATTAAGTAGACAGAATAGTACTTAAGAGATGCAGAAAAAAAATGGCATCTGCAAAATATGATTATAATCAAATAAAATATGCATCCATACAGTATTCTATTACTAGAAAGGAGCAGAAACATTTTGTGTTTTAATTAAATATTTATTGTTGAAAGTATTGCATATGTCCCCCCTTTTCCTCCATGATGCCTTCTACCATGTCCCGTCCCGTGACCCAGGTGTTCACCCCTATTGTCTGTGTCAATGAGTTATGCATATATGCATACAAGTTCTCTTCCCTCCCACCCATCCACCCCCACCTTCCCTCTGAGATTCCACAGTCTGTTCCATGCTTCTATGTCTCTAGATCAGCGGTTCTCAACCTGTGGGTCGTGACCCCTTTGGCGGTCGAACGACCCTTTCACAGGGGTTGCCTAAGACCATCCTGCATATCAGATATTTACATTACGATTCATAACAGTAGCAACATTACAGTTATGAAGTAGCAACGAAAATAATTTTATGGTTGGGTCACAACATGAGAAACTGTATTTAAAGAGCCACAGAAGGTTAACCACTGCTCTAGATCTATTTTCTTCATCAGTTTACTTTGTTCATTAGATTCCACATATGAGTGAGATCATGTGATACTTATCTTTCACTGACTGGCTTATTTCACTTAGCATAATATTCTCCAGGTACCTCCAGGCTATCTCAAAGGATAAGAGATTCTTCTTTTTTACGGCTCCATAGTATTCCATGGTGTAAATGTACAACTTTTTTTTTTTTACACTATCACAGCATTTTTATCCACTCATCTACTGATGGGCACTTGAGCTGTTTCTAGATCTTAGCTATTGTAAGTAACACTGCTATGAACATAGGGGTGCATATATTCTTTCTGGTTGGTGTTTTGGAACTCTTATGGTATATTCCTAGAAGTGGAGTCACTGGGTCAAATTGCAGTTCTATATTTAAGTTTTTGAGGAAACGCCATACTGTTTTCCATAATGGCTGCACTAGTCTGCATTCTCACCAGCAGTGTACTAGGTTCTCTTTCTCCACATCCTCACCAGCACTTGTCATTTGTTAATTTATTGATGGTAGCCATTCTGACAGGTGTGAGGTGAATTTGTATCTCTCTGATGATTAGTAATTTTGAGTATTTTTTCATGTCTTTTGGCCATCTGTATGTCCACTTTGAAGAAGTGTCTATTTAGGTCCTTTGCCCATTTTTTAATTGAGTTGTTTGTCTTCCTTTTGTTAAGTTGTATGAGTTCCTTATATATTTTGGATAATAATTCTTTAGCAGATGTATCATTGCCAAATATATTCTCTCATATAAAGTAGACTCCCTTTTTAGTTTGTTGATGTTTTATTTTGTTGTGCAGAAGCCTTTTATTTTGATGTAGTCCCATTTGTTTATTTTCTATTTAGTTTCCTTTGCCCTGGGAGATGTATCCATAAACATATTGCTATGAGAGATGTCTAGACTTTTGCTGCCTATGGTTTCTTCTAGGATTTTTATGGTTTCATGTCTTACATTTAAGTCTTTGATTCATTTTGAGTTTATTCATTTGTGTGGTGTAAGTTGGTGGTCTAGTTTCATTTTTTTGCATGTATCTGTCCAATTCTCCCAACACCATTTATGGAAGAGACTGTCTTGACTCCATTGTATGCTCTTGCCTCCATTGTCAAATATTAATTGGGCGTACTGGCTTGGGTTGATATCTACAGTCTTTCATCTGTTCCATCTATATGCTTGTTCTTGTGCCAATACCAGGCTGTATTGATTACCATGGCTTTGTAATATAACTTGATATCTGATATTGTGATTCCTCCAATTTTGTTCTTCTTTCTCAAGATTGCTATGGCTATTCAGGGTCTTTTTTGGTTCCATATAAATATTTGGAGTATTTGTTCTAGATCTGTGAAATATGCCATTGGTAATTTAATAGGGATTGCATGGAATCTACATTTTGCTTTGGGTACTATGGGCATTTTAATTATGTTATTTCTATCAATCCATGAACACAGTATATTCTTCCACTTGTTTATATCTTCCTCTACCTCTTTTTTCAGTGTCCTGTAGTTTTCTGAGTATAAGTCTTTTACCTCCTTGGTTAAAATTTCCAGTACTATGTTGAATAAGAGTGGTTGAAAGCGACATCCTGTCTTGTTCCTGTTCTTAGAGGAAATGGTTTTAGTTTTTGCCCATTGAGTATGATGTTGGCTCTAGGTTTGTCATATATTGCCTTATTATGTGGAGGTATGATCCCTCTATTCCCACTTTGCTAAGAGTTTTTATAAAAAATGAGTGTTGGATTTTGTCAAATGCTTTTTCTGCATCTATTGATAAGATCATGTGATTCTTGTATTTTAATTTATGTGATGTATCATGTTTATTGATTTGCAAATATTGTACCAGCCTTGTATCCCTGGAATAAATCCCACTTGGTCATGGTGTATGATCTTTTTTAGTATATTGCTGGTTCCAATTTGCTAATATTTTCTTGAGGATTTTAGCATCTATGTTCATCAGGGATATTGGTCTATAATTCTCTTTCTTTGCAGTGTCTTCATCTGCTTTTGGAATTAGGATAATGCTAGCCTCATTAAAAGAGCTTGGAAGTGTTCCTTCCTCTTGTATTTTTTGTAATAGTTTGAGGATAATAGGTGTTAGTTGTTCTTTGAAGGTTTGGTAAAACTCCCCTGTAAAGCCCTCCAGACCAGAGCTTTTGTTTGCTGGGAGTTTTTTTGTTTGTTTGTTTGTTTTGTTTTTGTTTTGTTTGGTTTTTTTATTACTGCTTCAATTTCATCAATTCTTATTGGCCTATTCAGGTTTTCTAATTCTTCCTGATTCGGTTTTGGAACATTGTATTTTTTTTAGGAATTTGTCCATTTCATCCACATTGTCCAGCTTGTTGGCATATTGTTGTTCATAGTATTTTCTTACAATTCTTTGTATTTCTGTGTTATCAGTAGTTACTTTACTGCTTTCATTTCTGATTTTATTTATTTGGGTCCTCTCTCTCTTTGTTTCTTGATGAGTCTGGCTAAAGGTTCATCAGTCTTGTTTATCTTTTCAAAGAACTAGCTCTTGGTTTCATTGATTTTTGTATTGTATTTTTTAGCCTGCTCTAATCTTTATTATTTCTTTACTTGTACTTACTCTTGTTAACTCTTGTTATTCTCTTTAAATTGTGGGGTTAAATAGCTTATTGATAATTTTTGTATTTTTTTGAGGTAGGCCTGTAGTGCTATGAACTTCCTTCTCCAAACTGCTTTTGCTGTGTCCCAGAGATTTTGGGGTTGTTGTGTGTTCATTATCATTTGTTTCCAGGAAGTTTTTGATTTCTTGCTTGATCTCATTGGTAACCTATTCATTGTTTAATAACATGCTATTTATGAACAACTCTACTCCAACAAACTAGACAACCTGGAGGAAATGGACATATTCCTAGAAAAATACAACCTACCAAAACTTAATCAGGAAGAAGCTAAAAATCTCAATAGGCCAATAACTATGGAGGAAATTGAAGCAGTTATCAAAAAGCTTCCAGCAAACAAAAGCCCGGGGCCAGACGGCTTCAGAGGGGAGTTTTACCAAACATTCAAGGAAGAACTAAAACCTATCCTCCTCAGACTATTCCAAAAAATTCAAGAAGCAGGAACACTTCCAAGCTCATTCTATGAAGCCAGCATCACCCTAATGCCAAAACCAGATAAAGACAACACAATGAAAGAGAATTACAGGCCAATATCCCTCATGAACATAGATGCCAAAATCCTCAACAAAATCCTAGCAAATTGGACCCAGCAGTACATCAGAAAAATCATACACCATGACCAAGTAGGTTTTATCCCAGGAATGCAAGTATGGTACAATATCCGCAAATCAATAAACATAATACATCACATAAACAAATTGAGAGATAAAAACCACATAGACATATCAATTGATGCAGAAAAAGCATTTGACAAAATCCAACACCCTTTCTTTATAAAAACTCTCAGCAAGGTAGGAATAGAAGTATCATACCTCAACATAATAAAAGCCATATATGACAAACCCACAGCCAACATCATAATCAATGGGCAAAAACTAAAACCATTTCCCTTAAGAACAGGAACAAGACAGGGATGCCCCCTCTCACCACTCCTG
>NW_005356635.1:4231276-4234498 GCF_000412655.1 Myotis brandtii
GATCAGACTATCACTCCCCAGAGGGAAAGTAGGGGAGGGAGGGGGTAAGGGGAAGAGATCAACCAAAGGACTTGTATGCATGCATATAAGCCAAACCAATGGACATGGACAACAGGGGGATGAGAACATGAGGGAAAGTTAATGGGGGGATAAGGACACATTTGTAATACCTTAACTAATAAAGAATTTTTTAAAAAAAGAACAAATAAATTTTTTTAAAAACATGCTATTTAGCCTCTATGTGTTTGAATGTTTTTGAGTGTTTTATTATAGTTGATTTCTAATTTCATTCCATTGTGATTTGAGAAGATGCTTGATATGATTTCAGTCTTCTTGAACTTGTAGAGATTTGTTTTATGTCCTAACATATGACCTCTTTGAAAATGACCCATGTGTAGTTGAGAAGAATATATACTCTGCAGCTTTGAGTGAAATGTTCTATAATGTTTAGATCAATTAAATCCATCTGATCCAGTATGTCCTTTAGAGTCACTGTTTCCTTGTTGAGTTTTTGTCTGGAAGATCTATCCAGTGAAGTCAGAGGGGTGTTAAAGTCCCCTACTATGACTGTATTGCTGTCGATCTCTCCCTTAAAAACCCCCAAATTTTTTTTATATATTTAGGTGCTTCTATATTGGCTGCATATATGTTTGTTTACCAATGTTATATCCTCTTGTCGGATCAATCCCTTTCGTATTATATAGCGACCATTATTCTCTGTTGTAATGGCCTTCATTGTGAAGTCTATTTTGTCAGATATGAGTATTGCTACCCCAGATTTTGTTTTGGTTTCCATTTTCATGGAAAATATTTTCTATTCCTTCACTCTCACCCTGTGTGAGTCTTTGTCTGAGGTGGATCTCTTGTAGACAGCATATAATTGGGTCATGTTTTTGTATCCATTCAGCTACCCTATTTCTTTTTATTGGAACATTTAAACCATTTACACTTAAGGTTATTATTGATAGTAACTTATTTATTTTCATTTTAATTCTTTATTCCTAGGTTTCTTTCTATAGTTCTTCTTCTCCTTACAGCAGTCCCTTTAGCATTTTTTGCAGTGCTAATTTGGTGGTGATAAATTCCTTTAGCCTTTTTTTTGGTCTGGGGAGCTCTTTATTTCAGGATCTATTTTGAATGATAGCCTCGCTGGATATAGTAATCTTAGCTTCAGATCCTTGCTTTTCATTACCTTGAGTACTTCATGCCATTCCCTTCTGGCCTGTAGAGTTTCTGATGATAAATCAGCTGACAGCCTATGGGAGCTCCCTTATAGTTAACAAATAGCTTTTCTCTTGCTGCTGTGAAGGGTCTCTCTTTGTCTTTAATTTTTGGCATTTTAGTTAAGATGTGTCTCAGCATGGGCCTGTTTGGGTTCTTGCTTGGGATTCTCTGTGCCTCCTGAACTTGTGTGAACCTTCACCAGGTTAGCGAAGTTTTCTACCATTATTTCTGCAAACATGTTCTCTATCCATTGCTCTCTTTCCCCCCCCTTCTGGCACACCTATTATACAAATATTGTTATGTTTCATGTTGTCCCACAGCTCACTTAAACTGTCCTCCTATTTTTTAATTGTTTTTTTTTCTTTTTGTTTCTCTGATTGAGTGATTTTTATTTCTACCCTGTCTTCTAATTCACTGGATCTGATCCTTGGCTTCTCCTAATCTTCTGTGTATTCCTTTCACTGTGTTCTTTATTAGTGCTATATCATTCTTCATAATTACTACATCTTTTCTCATGCCATTGAGCATCTTTACCATCATTTTGTCATTACACTATATCTCGTATAATTTCTTATCTCTTCTTCTGGAGAATTCTCTTGTTCTTTCATTTGGGTTTTTTTTTTTTTTGTCTCCCCATTTTGGCTAACTGTTTGGATTTGTGTTTGTATATTAGGTAGATCTGCTATGACTCCCAATTTCTAGTGCAGACACTGTTTGTGACTGGCCCTGAGCCCTCTGTTTGGAGCTATCAGCAATCCACAGCTTGTGGCTCCCTCTGCTGAGTCAGGGTGCCTTTGGAAAGGACCAAGATGTTCACCAAGGTCTGCTTTTCCTAGCCCTGGGCCCAGAAGATAAGGCAAAGACTCAAAGCCTCCAGTGATTCTCCTCTACCTGCAGTCTTATTGTTATCACCCTTGGTTAACCTAAGGCTATCAACCATAGGGTGGGGGGAGAGGTCTTCCAACAAGGTGGGGAAACTGCCTTCCCCCAAGCAAAAACCGCCTGAATAGCACATGTACATGGGAGAAAGATATCCTCTACTATGTGAGGGAATGACTCAGCACAGGAATCCAGGGTGGCTGCCCTCCAAGCTCCAAACCCAGAGCCTTCACCCTTGGACTCTCCTCATAGAGCTCCAGTCGTCCACTCTGCCCTCCCTCTGTTGGAGCCCAATGTGAGTGGCTGCACACAAAATTTTGCATTGGCCCTTTAAGAGGGTACCTGCATTTCCAGCCGTCTCTCCCTGGCAGACAGCAACCCTGCTGCTTTTCACAGCCAGAAGTTATGTGGGCTCCTTTCTCAGTTTTGGTGCTCTGGGCAATGGAACCAACTTGGGGTTTAGAACCCAGACTTCTCAGTTAGAAACACCCCCCCACCCCCCCGCTGAGGTATCCCTTTGGGACTTCAGCTACTGTCTGTGGGAGCCCGGCCAGCCTTTTCATGCCTCGCACTTTCTACCAGTCTCTAAGCGGTCTCCACTTTCCATCCTTGGTTATCTGAATTCTTTCCAGCTAGTCCTCAGTTGATTTTTCTGGGTGGTTCTTCTGTATTTTAGTTGTATTTCCAGTTTGGTGCTGGGAGAGTATCAGTGTAGCTTCCATTTACTCCACTGCCATTTTGGAAAATCTGGAGCAGACACATTTTTAAAAGTGAGGCTTTGGAGTGGTGGATTTTCTCTCTTTCTTCCTTATTGTTGATAAAATGTTATTTAGCCTGGCTGGGTACAGCTCAATGGCTTAACATCCACCGGGAGCCAAAAGGCCACTGGTTCTATTCCCGGTCAAAGCACATATCCGGGTTGTGGGTTTGATCCCCAGTAGGGGGTGTGCAGGAGGCAGCCAATTGATGATGTTTCTCTCTCGTCATTGATGTTTCTATCTCTCCCTCTCTCTTCCTCTCTCTCTAAAAAATCAATTTTAAAAAATGTTATTTAGAAAAAGCCAAAAAAATAAAAAAAGACAAACAAAATAAGGGTATATAACATATATATCATATATA
>NW_005356635.1:4234645-4236615 GCF_000412655.1 Myotis brandtii
TATATATATATATATATATATACACACACACACACACTAGAGGCCCGGTGCACAAAATTTGTGCATGGAGGTGTGGGCCTCAGCCCAGCCTGCACCCTCTCACAATCCAGGACCCCTCAGGGGATGTCTGACTGGCAGTTTAGGCCCGATCCCGCAGACATCCCTCTCACAATCTGGGACCACTGGCTTCTAACCACTTGCCTGCCTGCCTAATCGCCCCTAACCCCTCTGTCTGCCTGCCTGATTGCCCCTAACCACCTCTGCCTCAGCCCCTGCCACCACAACTTCATCCAGAAGGACATCCAGAATGAAGTCTGGAAGGTCATTCGGCTGTCCAGTCTAATTAGCATATTACACTTTACTAGAGGTCCAGTGCACGAATTCATACACTGGTGGGGTCCCTTGGCCTGGCTGGCTATTGAGGCTAATCAGGGCATGGGAGGTTGGCCAGCCGGGGGGAGGAGCCACGGGAGGTTGGCTATGGGAGTGCACTGACCACCAGGGTGCAGCTCCAGTGTTGAGCGTTTGCCCTCTGGTGGTCAGTGCACATCATGCAACTGGTTGACTGGTGGTTCAGTCATTTGGTTGTTCAGTCGCTCAGGCTTCTAATCTAATAATAGACAAACATGGTAATTGACCGTACCTTCGCTACGCTTCCCATTGGCTAATCAGGGCGATATGCAAATTAACTGCCAACAAAGATGGAGGCTAATTTGCATAAGTAGGCACAATGCTGGGAGGTGAAAGGGGAAGGACGGAAGAAGCCGCCTGCTGCTGATGGTGATCGGAAACCCAGGCGGCAGCCAAGAGCCCGTGATTGGAGAGCCGGGCCGCCTTTGCCCGCCCCCCGGCCAGTGATCAGAGAAGCCAGGCGGGGTAGGGAAGAGGTGGACACCAGCAGCCGCCTCGTCCCTGCCCCGCCCGGCTTCTCCGATCACCTACCGGTGATCGGAGAAGACCCAGAAGCCGGCCTGCATCGCCACCAGGGACCCGATCCGGCCCCGTGTCGGGAAGTGGGAGGCAGCTCTTCACCTGGAGGCTTAAGCCCAAGGTGGGAGGCGCCATTTTCTGTAAGGAAAGGCAGGGGGCGTGGCTAAGCACAAGGCGGCGCCATGTTTGCATAAAGAGAGGGGGCGTGGCTCAGAGTGGGGCGGCACTACATTCGGAGAGACTGGTGCTGAGGCCTGGTATTCGGCCTCAAGATGCGAGTGGCGGGAGAGGAGTGCAAGGTAGAGGAGGTGTGGCTTCAGGCAAGTGAAGGAAAAGGGCAGGTTGCCCAGACAGATGCAGTTCCAAGCTTCCCGGCCCAGGTTTTCAAATGTAAATATTACTTCAGATGTTGTAGTTGCACGTAGTTTATTCCCTTCCCCTCATCTTGGCTGTTAAAGTCATGCCCACCCCCTGGGCAGCTAGGCCTTGCGTTCATGGCACAGATGAGGTTTGGTTCTGGGGTCACCCCTTAGATTTTAAGCGGCTGCTACACTTGGTCAATAGGAAGAGTGAGACTTGAGCCCTGAAAAGACGGAAGGCTTGGGGCAGACGGTTCCCTCGAGGGCTCAGCCCACTTTTGGGCCGTAGGCACAGGGAACGTCCAGGGCAGCCCCCGAAGCAGGCGTCCGTCTAAGCTTGGACGAGGCCATTTTGCAGCCTCCCCTTCCTCCGTCCCAGGTGGTGGGGGCCGTGACTGCCTCGAGGCTGCTCCCTGGAAGCCATTCTCCCCTCAGCCTGTAGCTGTAAAACAGTGCGCGCGAAGAGAATCTGTTTTTGTGCCTCATGTTAAAAAGTTTAAAAAAAAAAAAAAGAAAGGTGCGTGACTCCTCACTGTGTTCATTTGTTAAAAAAAAAATGCTCTTAAGACCCCGGGCGGCGAGGCAGCCCAGCCCCAAAGAAAATATATGCACAACCCATGGACACAGACAACAGTATGGTGATGGCCAGAGAGAAGTGGGGGGCAAGAGCTGGGTAGAGGG
>NW_005356635.1:4237823-4244923 GCF_000412655.1 Myotis brandtii
GCACAAATTTTTGTGCACCGGGCCTCTAGTTTATATATAATTGACTTCAGGGAAGAAGAGAGAGAGAGATAGAACCATCAATGATGAGAGAGAATCATCGATCTGCTGCTTCCCACGTGCCCCAAACCAGGTACCGAGCCCATAACCTGGGCATATGGCCTGACTGTGAATTGAACAGTGACCTCCTGGTTCATAGGTCAATGCTCAACCACTGACACACACCAGCTGGGCTCATGTTTTCTTTTATATTAAACTTCTTTCCTATTTTGTCAGGATTAATGACACATATATATTCTTTTGACAGGGAAGAAAACACGAACTATAAAGGAAACTGAATCTGAAAATATAGCTGCTATGTTAAGAGGTGAATGGATATTTGGAGTCATCCCCTGTGTGGCAAAGGCAAACTGCTATTAGGGAACCAACATAACCTGGATGGTTCTCATGTCCTTTAGAAAAGCCCTCCCCTAAGAATACATTCAATAAGGTGGTGAAAAGTATGTGCGTAGGGGGGGAGTGTGTGCATTTGCATAAGTTTGCGTGTGTATATGAGTGCATGTGTGTGTGCATGTGTGTGGGTGTGTGATGGGGTAGGATCTCCAAACTAGAGAAAATGGGATACACTGCACAAAGACTTTAAACTTTCCTTCTAAATCTATCCTTTTCTCTTCAGAAAAATGGGTAATTAATCCAGAAGAGCTAAAACTAAATATTTTATGTGAGCTGGAGGTAAGAAATATTTCAGTCCAACTAGTAAACCATGCTCATGATAAAATCGATCATTCACCTTCATTTTCTTTTTCTGTGTCTTCCTTTAAAATTTAGTTTGAGGAAGACTTTATAACATTGTTTGAGCCTTCTCTGAGAACATTACCCAGTGTCGGGCCACCAACCTTTCTGGCATTCAAACAGGAGCATTCCACTTTAGGCACTGACTTCAAGGTGATTTTTAATTCTTTCT
The DNA here is from genome assembly GCF_000412655.1 of Myotis brandtii. NCBI lineage: Eukaryota > Metazoa > Chordata > Mammalia > Chiroptera > Vespertilionidae > Myotis > Myotis brandtii. The sequence continues at coordinate 4,238,785 of NW_005356635.1, forward strand.
TTTTTTACTCTAATAAGTGAAGTGAAAAGACACATGATGATTTGCACAAAACACAGTGAACATACTTAAAAAAAAAAAACATAGGCAAAGAGCCCATTTACTTGAAACAGCATTTGGACAGGATAGCTATAGTAGTTTCCTAAGGCTGCTGCCAAAAGGGGCCACAGACTAGGTGCCTTAAAATGACAAACACATGTTGTCTCCTAGTTCTCAAGGTTAGAGGTCCAAAGTCAGTAAGTGCAGCGTGTAGGAGAGTAGCCTTTCTTGCCTCTTCCAGGCTCCTGGTTGTGGTTGTCAGTTCTTATCCTTGGCTGGCAGCGCCATCACTTCAGTTTCTGTCTCAGTTGCCCTGGAGGTCTGGGGGTCTGTGTCCAAGTGTCTCTCTTCTCCAAGGACACCAGCCATGTTGGATTAGGGCCCACCCTAATGACCTCATCTAAACTTGATGGCATCTGCAAAGATCCCATTTCTAGATAAGACCACATTCACAGGTTCCAGGAGTTACGACTTCAGTGTCTTTGGGGGGAAACAATCCAACCTGTGAGAGTGGCCATAATGCTTGGAAACATAGATAAGACATATGTTTGCCACATTTGATCATGTTAAATGACCAATGCCTTTGCTTGGTGGGCAAGGAAAAGGTCAACTTAGTAATTCCAACAGGATGGCATAGCACCCGCTTCACCTGAGTGGTGAGGGGCAGCCTGGTGGAATGATTATTTCCAAACTGGGGTGTTATGGCCATGTGGAGAGAGCTGCACAGCCCCCATATGGCAACCCCTTTGATTATTTCTTCTGGGTGCACTAAGGTGCAGACTTATTCACTGAAAACAAGATACCAATCATGTGAGACAGCCTGTGTCAGTCAGTGCATTGCAGGAGTTGGTGGGAATGCTGCATGGATGCTCTGAGGTGGTGTTCATTGCCGATCTGGTGAGGGGCAACACATTGAATATATCATGTGATTTAATGTCAACCAACATTTACTGTTTATATTTAGCCCATGTCTCTAAATGTTTAGTCACCCTATAGACTCCTCAGGTGAAATTCTTTATTCAAACATAACACCTTCCTTCTTCTGAACCACAAAGGCTCGTATCCAGGGAAGTTTCTCAAGCTTTCTTCCTCTGACACCCAAAGATGCGCCTGAACAATAGGAAGGTCCTTTCTTCCAGGGAACTGTCCCTGCTCTAGCACCTGGGCAGGGATGGCTCCTCCTGCTCTTTGGACAGACCTTCCAGGTCCTCTAGTTCGGGAGCAGAGCAGCTGGCTTGCCCACTTTCCCCTCCAGTCATATCCTCTTCAAATGCAGATTACAACTCCACTCGTGGTCTTTTGAATCATCTCCACCTTGCTTCACCGAAGGTAAAGGGATAAAGGGACCTCAGGCTGAGGAGCTCACTACCAAGATCCTTGAATGGAACAGGTTGCAGATGTCCTGGGATTGTCAAGCTCTCCTTCAGCCCTGCTCCATCATCTGATTTACTCCACCATTTCTCTATTACAAGGCTTTACCACTCTACCCACCCGCTAAGTCCTCTGCTTTCAGCTACATTATTGTGTAGTTTCAATGGCTAAAGGTATTGAACAGTACTCCAGGGTGGTGAATCCCTGACTGTACCGGTCATCTCAGTTACACTTTGGCCCCAGGATGGCCATCTTGCCAGTCCCAGAGAATGGTTTCTATGGCAAATACAGATGCCCTTGTGGTATTCATGACCTGTGAGCCATAATCTCGGTCTTTTCCTGAGACCTGTGCTGAGGCTTGCCTGCTCGCCATCATGACCTCAAATCACCAACATGCCATAATGTATCAACCCCACACGGAGCCACCTGAACTCCTAACTCCAGATCTCCTTCTTGCTTCCCCTTCTCTCTCCTTCTCCCTCCTAAATTACCTTTATAGCCCAGACAGGAGAATTCAGAGCCCCAATCTGGGCTTCCCCTTGAGAAAGGACTCTAATTTAGAACGGTGATCATTGTGAATGGCAACCTGCATAGTAATGTCAAGACTTTTTTTTCAACCTGACACTTCTTGAGTTGATGGTATTCAAAATCTTAGACCATTTACCTACAATTTTATATACAGGCAATCCTCGGGTTACATCGTTTTGTGGTTACATCGCCATCTCCCATTTATTTATTTAAAAAAAAAAGTTCTGTCATTTCGACGTATGTACATATGTGCTTTATGTTTTTTATTATTTATTTACCACAAGTAAAGGTCAGGAATTGTTATCTTTCTTTTAAATTTTTTTTTACTGTTTCACTTCATTACTGCTGTGTATGTGCTCCATATGAGTGACGTAGGTACTTATGTAGGTGGGTTCCGACTTACCGTGAAAATCGCGTTAAGTCGCACCATAGGAACAGATCTCCGACGTAACCCGAGGAACTACTGTATGTTATGTCCTGTCTCTTGCATCTAGTTACACACTATATATCCCCCTCCCCAACGAGAGACTCTGATGTCAACAGTCATTTCTGCAACTTTGTTCTTACACTAAGGAGACATCCAAAGGACCAACACAGCTCCTGATGGGCTCAGCTGTACTCTGGTGGACTGTATCACATAGAGGCCCTCAACACCACCTCAGCATCCTCAGTCCTCACCAACTCATTAACAGAAGTGATGTCTCATTCTGGAATATATAGATCTTCTGGCTGGGTGCCTTCTAGTATAGAATCTCAGGCTCTTGAAAATTTCCCACCAACTATTTCTGAGAGACTTCAGGGTGTCTGACAGGAGCTCTCAAGTAGGTTTGCACATCTCCATACTCCTGCTGTTCTAATGGGCACTCGCTGGCCTGCCCAGAGCCCTGGCTCCTGCTGCTGCTTGTGGGCAGGTCTTCATTTTTTCCCCTCTCTCAAGGGAGAAGAGGATGAGATATTGCTGACGTGTGAATTTTGTGGGAGTGACCTAAGAACATTTCTTTCTGCTGTGGATATTTATTCTGACAATGGTAGCTCTGAACCAATAAAACAAGTAAGTTCTAAAGCAGGTTTACTAAGGAAATGGTGTTACTTTAATACCATTTTTAAATATATGTAGTATTTTTTCCTGCATTTTCCCCTTGCATTGCCATTCTTTAAAATTATGTGTTACCAGTCGGGGAAACACAAATCATAAACACAATGGGATACCACTCCACACCCACTAGGATGGCATTAATAAAAAAGACAGATAATAACAAGTGCTGGCAAGGAGGTAGAGTAACTGGAACCCTCATACACTATTAAAGGGGAATATAAAATGGTGCATCTGTGTTGGGAAAAAGTTGTGTAGTTCCTCAAAAAGTTACACATACAATTACCATATAACATACAAATCCATTCCTAGGTACATACCCAAGAAAATTGGCAATATATGTCCACACAAAAACTTGTACACAAATGTTCATAACAGCATGATTTATAACAGCCAAAAGGTGAAAATAATCCAATGCCCTTCAACTGATGAATGGGCAAATAAATGTGGTGTATTCATAAAATCAAATATTATTCAGTCATAAGAATTGAAGTGCTAATACGTGCTACAACATAGATGAACCTTGAAAACATTATGCTCAGTGAAAGAAGCCAGACACAAAGTACCGCATATTGCATGATTCCATGTATATGAATTGTACAGAACAGGCAATAATAGAGACAGAAAATAGATCAGTGGTTGCCAGAGGCTGAGAGGAGAGGAGGAGAGGGAGTGTTAATGAGTACAGGTTTCATGTCCTAAATTTGATGGTGGTGATAGTTACACAACTCTGTATACACTAAAAACCATTGAATTGCACACTTTAAATGGGTCAATTGTCTGGTATATGAATTATATCTCAATAAAATTTTTACCAAAAAGTGTTATGATAGATTGTAATTCAAACTCCATTAGCCATTTTTGGTTTTTACCCCCTCTAATTATCTTCACCAGAACTAAAGAGAAGAAAATGACCTCTTTGTTTTTAGGCCATCTGTTGTAGTTCTTTCCAGAATCTGATTGATTACATTTATGAGGAAAAACAAAAAATCCAAAGCTCTAAAGAGGAATTCATCTGTATCGAACCTCATGCATCCCACGGCACTGAGATGGAGAAATTCAGAGCAAAAGAAAAGGCCCTGCAGAGGTAACATTGAGCCTTGGATATTGAAACTCAGATAAGTCCACTTAGAGAGCTCTTTGTAAAATGAACCTTGTTTTTCAAAATACATAATTTTGAAGATATATTCCCAATGAAGAAATAAAATTGGCCAAAGCAAACCTATTACAAAACCTGGTGGATATTATGAGATTCAGGAGCTCCCAGAAACTCAGTGAACTCACTGATTTAAAAATAGAACCTTACCCAGATTCTCAGGACAATTCAGAATTCCTATTTTGGAGAAATTGGTCCACTAAACAAAGTGGAGATCCATGTGCTTTGATTAAATATATAGACTCACAAGTAATAACAGATTAAAATTACAAAGGATGACATTGAAACAGTTACAATTTGTCATATACTTTTTACAGCTTGAAACATTAGATTTATGGATTTTTGTTTGTTTGTTTGTTTGCAGAAAACAGGAGCAACAAGTAGCCAAACATTGGCAAATAAAAACAAATGAACATACTAGTTTCTCTGAAGAAGGTGAGTTCATCAATGCTCCTATTATAGATCAATTGTACATCAGAAAGCTCATATGTTTGACCAAGAGCTAAAACTGGCATATATTTTTATTTTGTTAATCCTCACCCGAGGATATTTTTCCACTGACTTTTTTTTAGAGATAGTGGAAAGGAGGGGGAGAGATAGACAGGAAGAGAAACATTGATGTGTGTCACATCAATTGGTTGCCTCCTACATGTGTCCCTCCCAGGGCCAGGGATTGAGCCTGCAACCGAGGTATGTGCCCTTGACCAGAATCTAAGCGGGGGCCCTTAAGTCCACAGACTGATGCTGTATCCACTGAGCCAAACCATCCAGGGCAAAACTGGCATATTTAAAAAACAGTATTTAAAGTTTTCAGTTCAGTCGATGCATTAGTCAAAATGGCTCAGAAAAGCTGGTGTTTCAAGTCGTCCGGCTTTTGAAGTTTTTAGTCTTCATCTAGTTGTTATTGATTGAAATGAATTAGCAACATCTATAGAGCATGTTACAGATAACTGCAAAGAGCTTTTGGGTTCAGTGTCTTTTGTTTTATTAAGCACATATTCCATTTTGTTTTCAAGCTGGGGTATGGAAAATCTGTCAAAAATAAATCAGATTTCTTTCTTCATAGGTTCCATCAGTCACTTGGCCAGTATAGTTAAAGAGCTGGGACTGTTGAAGGAGCACTGATGTTAGAATCACAAGCTCTGCATTTATATCCTTGCTTTTCTACTTAGAGGCTGTCTGCTTTGGGGTAAATTACTTAATCTTTACAAGCATTAGGCTCCTCCTCTACCACTCAGTGCTATTGAGAAGATAGAGAAAATATATTTTTGTTTTTGTTTTTTAAACTAAATCTCTAGTATAAAGTTCCTTGATAGTCAACTGGTTTCTACTAAGTCTAAGGCCAGAAAATTGCACTTAATGAAAATGAACATTTTTCTGTCTTTTTAATTTATTATTTATTTATTTATTTATTTATTTCCTTCATTGACCTCTCCCGGACCACTCCCACCCGCCAGCACATGCCCTCACCCTCTTAGTGTCTGTGCCCATTGCTTATGCTTATATGCATGTATACAAGTCCTTTGGTTGATCTCTTACACATACACACACACACCCCACCCCACCCCTGCCTTCCTCTGAAGTTTGACTGTCTGTTTGATGCTTCTCTGCCTCTGGATCTATTTTTGTTCATCAGTTTATGTTGTTTATTATATTCTACAAATCAGTGAGATCATGTGATATTTATCTTTCTCTGACTGGCTTATTTCAATTAGAATAATGGTTCATCCATGCTGTTGCCAATGGTAAGAGTGTTTTCTTTTTTAAAGCAGCGGAATATTTCATTGTGTAGATTTACAACTGTTATTTATTTATTTATTTATTTATTCATTTATTTTGGCTTTCTTTCTTTTTTTTTTCCCTTAGGTTTTTAAGAAGTTTCCTTTTTTTAATTAAATCTTTATTGTTCAGATTATTACAGTTGTTCCTCTTTTTTCCCCCCATAGCTCCCCTCC
>NW_005356635.1:4246582-4256134 GCF_000412655.1 Myotis brandtii
ACAGGGCAGAGCAAACAGCTATGGCTGATCCTCAGTCCTGCCCTAAGAGGCCCCGGGTCTCAGTGTCCCGTGGTAATCGCTGCAAGCACCTCTGAGAGAAAGCCGCCCTCGAGTTCCACCCGCTGCCAGACAGTCCAGGTTCTCCCTGTATGAGTCTGGGTCCCCAGAGACTCGCCTGGAACTGGAGTTCAGAGCAGTCGGGAGCTTGTCTCCCTCCCGATTGAAAAAGACAACCGTGTCCTCAGTTGCCAGCCCTTTCTGCGTGCGCGCCTCCGTACCTCTGCACTTTACTTCCGCACCTCCTCTGAGTCTCAGTGTGCTTTTCTCTTTCCTTCTAGTTGTAGAATTTCCACTCAGCCAGCCTTCCTGTGGTTCTGGATGATGTCCGTTATGTCTTTTAGTTGTATTTTTGAATTTGTTGTGGGAGGCAGCAATTTCTGGTGTTTACCTATGCCGCCATCTTGGTTTCTCTCTATTTATTTTGGCTTTCAAACACAGAAAGTCAATGTTTAATAAATGGAATCATCTATTTTTTTCTAATACAAAGACTTTCATAACTGAAATATTCTACATTATATTACACATATATTTGAGGTATAAGTTATATACATAAAATTCACCTGTTTTAAATGTACAATTCAATACTTTTTTATTTATTGATTAAGGTATTACATATGTGTCCTTATCTCCCGATTGCCCCCCCACCCCACTCCCATTCATGCCCTCACCCCCTGGTGTCTGCGTCCATTGGTTATGCTTATATGCATGCATACAAGTCCTTTGGTTGATCTCTCTCCCTTACCCCCTCCAACCTTCTACCTTCCCTCCGAGGTTTGAGCATCTGATCGATGTTTCTTTGTCTCTGGATTTTGAGCATCTGATCGATGCTTCTTTGTCTCTGGATCTGTTTTTGTTCATCAGTTTATGTTGTTCATTATAATCCACAAATGAGTGAGATTATGTGATATTTATCTTTCCCTGACTAACTTATTTCGCTTAGCATAATGCTCTGCAGGACCATCCATGCTGTTGCATATGGTAGGAGTTCCTTCCTTTTTACAGCAGTGTAGTATTCCATTGTGTAGATATACCACTGTTTTTTAATCCACTCATCTGCTGATGGGCACTTAGGCTGTTTCCAAATCTTAGCTATTGTAAATTGTGCTGCTATGAACGGATGTATATGTCCTTTCTGATTGGTGTTTCTGATTTCTTGGGATATATTCCTAGAAATAGGATTACTGGGTCAATTGGAAGTTCCATTTTTAATTTTGTGAGGAAACAACATACTGTTTTCCACAGTGGTTGCACCAGTCTGCATTCCCGTTAGCAATGCATGAGGGTTTCTTGTTTTCCACATCCTCACCAGCACTTGTCTTTCGTCAATTTGTTGATGATAGCCATTCTAACAAGTGGGAGATGGTATCTCATTGACATTTTGATTTGCATCTCTCAGATGATTAGTGACTTTGAGCATATTTTATTATGTCTCTTGGCCTTCTGTATGTCCACTATCAAAAAGTGTCTATTTAAGTCCTTTGCCCATTTTTTTATTGGATTGTTTATCTTCCTTTTGTCAAGATGTATGAGTTCTCTAGAAATTTTGGAGTTTAGGCTTTTATCAGAGATAACATTGGCAAATATGTTCTCCCATGCAGTGGACTTTCTTATTGTTTTCTTGATGGTTTCTGTTGCTGTGCAGAAGCTTTTTATTTTGATGTAGCCCCATTTGTTTATTTTCTCCTTAGTTCCCATTGCCCTAGGAGCTGTATCAGTAAAGCATGTCAGCATTTTGAAAAACCCTAACTTAACTCTGGTGCCATGTCACATATAGAAATTTTTTGATATTTGCAACCATAGTAAAACAAAGGTTTATATTTTTGATATTTATTTTATGTATTTAAATGCCATTTAACAAAGAAAAATCAACCAAAAAATGAGTTCGCATGTCACCTCTGACATGCGTGTCATAGGTTCGCCATCACTGCTCTAGGAGCTGTATTGGTATAGATATTGCTACAACATATGTCTGATATTTGGCTGCATATGTATTCTTCTAAGATTTTTATGGTTTACCGCCTTACGTTTAAGTCCTTCATCCATTTTGAGTTTATTTTTGTGTATGGTGTTAGTTGGTGGTCTAATTTCATTTTTGCATGTATCTGTCCAATTTTCCCAACATCATTTATTGAAGAGACTGTCTTAACTCCATTGTATGCTCTTGCCTCCTTTGTCAAATATTAATCAAGCATAATAGCTTGGGTCGATTTCTGGGTTCTGTATTCAGTTCCATTGGTCTATATGTCTATTCTTGTGCCAGTAGCAGGCAGTTTGGAGAGCAGTGGCTTTGTAATATAGCTTGATATCTGGATTGTGATCCTGCAAACTTTGTTCTTCTTTCTCAGGAATCCTGCAGCTATTCGGGGTCTTTTTTTATTCCTATGAATTTTTGGAGAGTTTGTTCCAGGTCTGTAAAATATACCGTTGGTATCTTAGTGGGGGCTGCATTGAATCTATAGATTGCTTTGGGTAGTATGGACATTTTAATTATGTTGATTCTACCAATTCATGAACACAGTATATTCTTCCATTTGTTTATGTCTTCTTTTATATCTTTTTTAATGTCCTGTAGTTTTCTAAGTAGAGGTCTTTTACCGCCTTAAAGTTAAGTGTATTCCCAGGTATCTTAATTTTTTTGTTGGAACGGTAAATGGGATTTTTTCTTTGTTTGTTTCTCTTTCCATGAGTTCATTATTGGTGTATAAAAAGGCCATAAATTTCTCAATGTTAATTTTGTATCCTGCTGCAATGCCAAATTCATATATTAAATCTAGTAGTTTTTTTAATGGAGTCTTTGGGGGTTTTCTATGTACAATATCATGTCATCTGCAAATAATGACAGTTTTATTTCTTCTTTTCCAATGTGGGTGCATTTTATTTCTTCTTCTTGTCTGATCACTATGGCTAGCACTTCCAGTACCATGTCAAACAGGAGTGGTGAAAGTGGGCATCCCTGTCTTGTTCCCATTCTTAGGGGAAATGGTTTTAGTTTTTGCCCATTGAGTATGATGTTGGCTGTAGGTTGGTCATATAAGGCTTTTATTATGTTGAGGTATGATCCCTCTATTCCCACTTTGCTGAGAGTTTTTATCATAAAGGGTATTGGATTATGTCAAATGCTTTTTCTGCATCAATTGATATGATTATGTGATTTTTATCTCTAATTTTTTATGTGATGTATCACGTTTATTGATTTGCAGACATTGTATCAGCCTTGCATCCATGGAATAAATCCCACTTGGTCATGGTATATGATCTTTCTAATGTAATGCTGGATCTGGTTTGCTAGGATTTTAGCATCTATGTTCATCAGAGATATTGGCCTGTAATTCTCTTTCTTTGTAGTGTCTTTATCTGGTTTTGGGATTAGGGTATTACTGCCTTCATAGAAAGAGCTTGGAAGTCTTCCTTTCTTTTGAATTTTCTGGAATAGTCTGAGGAGGATAGGTTTTAGTTCTTCTTTGAATATTTGGTAAAACTCCCCTGTGAAGCCCTTTGGCCCAGGGCTTTTGTTTGCTGAACATTTTTTGATGACTGATTCAACTTCCTACATAGTTATTGGCCTATTCAGATTTTTTTATTCTTCCTGATTGAGTTTTCGAGGTCATATTTTTCTAGGAATATGTCCATTTCTTCTAGGTTGACCAGTTTGTTGGAATAGAGTTGTTCATATTATTTTTGTTTAAAATCCTTTGTATTTCTGTGGGATCTGTTGTTATTTTGCCTCTTTCATTTCTGATTTTGTTTATTTGGATCCTCTCTCTTTACTTCTTGGTGAGACTCACTAGAGATTCATCAATCTTGTTTATATTTTCAAAGAAGCAGCTCTTGGTTTCATTGATCTTTTGTATTGTTGTGTGTTTTTTTGTTTTGGGGCTTTTTGTTTGTTTGTTTGTTTTTGGTCTCTATGTCATTTATTTCCACTCTGATCTTTATTTCCTTCCTTCTGCTCACTCTGGGCTTTTCTTGTTGCTCTCTTTCTTATTCTTTAAGTTGTAGAGTTAGATAATTTATTACCAGTTTTTCTTGTTTTTTGAGGTAGGCCTGTAATGCTATGAACTTCCCTTTTAGGACTGCTTTCATTATGTTCCATATTTTGGATAGTTTTGTTTTCATTGTCATTTGTTTCCAGGCTGTTTTTTTATTTCTTCTTTGATCTCTTTGGTAATGCAATCATTGTTTAATAGCATGATTTTTAGCCTCCAAGTGTTTGAATTTTTTTGATTGTTTTTGTTGTAGTTTATTTCTCATATTATGCCATTGAGATCTGATAAGATGCTTGATATGGTTTCTATCTCCTTGAATTTGAAGAGAATTTGCCTGTGTCCCAATATGTGGTCTATTTTTGAAAATGTCCCATGTGCACTTGAGAAAAATGCATATTCTGTAGCTTCAGGGTGAAATGTTCTGAAGATGTCGGTTTAGTCCATCTGATCTAGTGAGTCATTTAGGATTGCTGATTTTTGTCTAGAGGATTTATCCAGTGATGTCAACAGGGTATTAAATTCCCCTACTATGACTCTATTGCTGTTGATCTCTCCCTTGATATCTTCCAGAAGTTTTTTTTTATATATATATATTTGGGTACTCCTGCATGGGTGCATATATGTTTACTAGAGTTATATCCTCTTGTTGTATTGATCCCTTTAGTATTATGAAGTAGCCTTCCTCATCTGTTGTTATGGCCTTAACATTGAGGTCTATTTTGTCAGATATAAGTACTGCTACCCCAGCTTCTTTTTCATGTCCATTCGCCTGAAAAATGTTTTCCATCCCTTCACTAACTGTCTGTGTGAGTTCTTTGTTCTGAGGTAGGTCTCTTATAGACAGCATATATATATGGGTCATGTTTTCTTATCCACTCAGCTACCCTATGTCTATTGGTTGGACCATTTAATCTATTTACATTTAAGGTTATTACTGATAGGTACTTGTTTGTTGCCATTTTTATTCTTTATGCCTGTGTTCCTTCTTCCCTTCCTATTTCTTCTTTTTACAGCAGTCCCTTTAGCATTTCTTGCATTGCTGGCTTGGTGGTAATAAACTCCCTTAGCCTTGTTTTGTCTATGAAGCTCCTTATTTCACCTTCAATTTTGAATGATAGCCTTGCTGGGTATAGTATTCTTGGATTCAGTCCCTTGCTTTGCATCACTTTATATATTTTATTCCATTCCCTTTTGGCCTGAAGTGTTTCTGTTGAGAAATCAGTTGATAGTCTAATGGGAGATCCCTTATAAATAACTTTCTGTCTCTCTCTGGCAGCCTTTAAGATTCACTCTTTGTCGTTTACGTTTGCCATTGTAAGTACAATGTGTCTTGGTGTGGGTCTTTTTGTGTTCATTTTGTTTGGGACTCATTGTGCTTGTGTGCCTTTTTTCTTCCCCAAATCAGGGAAGTTTTTTTGTTGTTGTTCTTTTAATATATTTTATTGATTTCTTACAGAGAGGAAGGGAGAGGGATAGAGAGTTAGAAACATCGATGAGAGAGAAACATTGATCAGCTGCCTCCTGCACACTCTCTACTATGTATGTGTCTGCAACCAAGGTACATGCCCTTGACCGGAATCGAACCTGGGACCCTTGAGTCTGCAGGCCGACGCTCTATCCATTGAGCCAAACTGGTTAGGGTTCAGGGAAATTTTTTGTCATTATTTCTTCAAATAAGTTTTCTAATCCTTGCTCCTCTTCTTGTCCTTCTGGTACCCCTTTTTATATGTATGTTACTTAGTTTTATGTTGTCCCAAAGCTTTCTTAGGCTCTCCTCCTGCTTTCTGATGTTTTTCTCCAATTGCTGTTCAGATTGGGTGTGTTTTACTGCCCTATCTTTTAACTCACAAATTTGGTCCTCTGCTTCTTCTAGTCTATTGTTGAAACCTCCATCATGTTTTTTATTGTAACTATATCAGTTTTGATTTCCTCCTGATTCTTACATAAGTTGTTGATCCTTTCATCCTTCCGGTTTATGAACTATATGACCCTTACTCTGAATTCTTTTTCTGACATATGGCATGCCTCTGTTTTATTTAGTTTCTTTTTCTGGCAAGTCCTTTTTTTCCCTAGGGGGTTGTTTCTTTGCCTCCCCATTTTTGCTGTCTCTTTCTGGCCCTGGGCACCCTGCTTTGGATTTGAGAGGTTAAGGATCTTATTAGGGCAATGGTCCAGAAATCGTTAACCCAGAGGCTGGGTCTGCCTTGAATTTCACACCTTTATTGTCTCTGCTCTGAGTTGTGTTCCCTTCTCTCACAGATCTGGTTCCTCAGTTGTCTGCTTTGTGTTTTTTTTAAATCCTCACCTGAGGATATTTTTCCATTGATTTTTAGAGAACAGAAGAGAGAGGGAAAGAGAGAGAAATACTGATGTGAGAGAAACACATCTACTGGTTACCTCCTGCACAAGCCCCAACCAGGGCCCAGGCCAGGGAGGAGCTTGCAACTGAGGTATGTGCCCTTGACTGGAATCAAACCCAGGACCCTTTGGTCCATAGGCTGACACTCTATCCAATGATCCAAACTGGCTAGGGCTCAGTTGTCTGCTTTAGATGCTTGGGGTGGTGGGAGCATGTGCACAGTTCCTCTGATGTGCAGCTCCCTGTGAAGACCCAGAGCTTTCTGGCATGCAATTTGCTGTGTGGCTCCAGCACCCATGGCATGGTGGCATCCTAGGTCCCTCAGGTGGCACATTTGCAGCGCTGTCCTGTGGCTCCTGAGTAGGCACACTGGCTTGCTCCAGGTTGCTTCTGCAGTGCTTTCCTATGGCTCAGAGTGAGGCGTGTGCTTGATTGCTCCAGGTAGCCCCTGCAGAACTGTCCCAGGGACTGGGGGGAAATGGGTGAGGGCTGCTCTGGGTCACACAGTCCGAGCTCCTGTGTGGTCTGAGTGGGGTGCATGCTAGGTTACGCCAGTTCACTCCTCCTCAGTGTAGCAGGGGGTTGGGTTGCCCTGGGTCGCTCAGTCCATTCTCCCCTGTCACCCAGGGTGAGATGTGCATTGGGTTGCTCTGGATGGCCCCAGCAGGACTGTCCCAGGAGCCTGGTTGGAGTGGGGGCAGATTTCTCTGGGTCGCAGAGGCATAACTCCCCTGTGGTCTGGACTGGGTCATGCTCTGTGTTCCTCCGGGTCACCCCAACAGAAGGTCCTGGGGCTTGGGGTGGAGCGGGTGCCAGGTGGCTATGGTTCAGGCTAGCAGCATGATTCTGGGGTCTAGGGAAGGGGTGGAACATAGGGTTCTCTCTGGCTTGCACTCACTGCAGGATCTTGAAGCCAGATCCTAGGATACTCAGTCCCAGGAAGCTGGTGAGGAGGCCTGGTGTGGGAGCTCACTCTGACAGCCCGCGCTCCCTGCAGACATCTGGGGGCCTGCCAGGAGGTACTGCACCACTTTCTGCTGGGGCACAGTGGTGGTTCCACATGGGTCATGGCTGGCAAGTGGTGTTCTTTAGGCATCCTCTCCCCTTCCTTATTGAAAATTGTCTCATCAGCTGTGTCTAATTTGTTAATTCAGGGTGGATATTCTCTGATTTAATTGCTTTCCTGGCCTGTCCCTAGGAGGAGGTGCAGGACACTGCTGCCTGTTCGGCCACCATTTTTGCTTCCAGATCAAGGTGCTGGATCCCAAAGCAATTCTCATTTTTCTTTTTTTAACAAAGGAATAAATGGTCTCTCTTTTTTTTTTTAACAAAGGAAGGTTCCTCGCTTTAATTTATTGAAGGTTCTCATTTTTATTCCATTAAAATATGCCTGATGAAGCAATGCATTTGCAATAATTTAAAATTTCATTTTAGTATACAGGTTTTGGAAAATTTAAAACATATATGTACTTCATGTGATTCTTTTTATTTTCTTTTATTTTTTATTTTTTTCCTTTTAGAGCCAAAGCACTGTAAAACAATTTCTTATCAACTTTCTGTGGATATTCCAGAAAAAAAGATAGTTGATGACAGACTATTTGATTTTGAACTAGACAAAAGAACCATGTCCATCACTAGTTGTGATTCTAGGACAGCATGTGGAAAGGTAATTGGCTTGTAATTTTTTTCTTGCTACTCTTTAAAAAATAGTTTTACCTAAAAGTATAAAACTTATCATGATGAATATGGCAGCTTATGTACATAGCACATTTAATTATTTGTCAAAAAGAATTGGTATAGCCTGGCTGGCGTGGCTCAATGGTTGAGCATCAATCTATGAAATAGAAGGTCATGGTTTGATTCCTGGTCAAGGCACATGCCCATGTTTTAGGCTCGATCCCCAGTGGGTGTATGCAGGTGGCAGCTGATCAATGATTCTCTCTCATCATTGATATTTCTCTCTCTCTCTCCCTCTCCCTTCCCCTCTCAATAAAAAAAAAATGTATTTTTGTAAAAAAGTAATTGGTATAGCCTTGGCCTTTTAACTTCTACTAGACTTTACAACAATACTTTACATATGTTTTATGGGGGACTAGTTTGGTTAAAACCTTTTTACTTTAAAATGTAAATGTAAATTGTACATTAAGGAACATTTGGATCCCTTTGAAGACTAAATAGAAAGGGGAAAAGACACTAAAACTCTCAACCACTTCCAAAAAAGATCATTAATATTTCAATATTTTCTAGACCTGCAATAGCCAATATAGTAGCTACTATTACATACAGCTAAATTTAAAATAACTAAAATTAAATAGAATTTAAGCTGTTATTCTCTTTTGTTACTGTTGTTAATCCTCACCTGAGGATATTTTTTCCATTGATTTTTTTTTAGAGAGAATGGAAAATAGAGGAGAGACAGAGAGAGAGAGGAACATTGATGCAAGAGAGATACATTGATTGGTTGCCTCCTGTAGGTGCCCCCTGGACCCTTCAGTCTGTAGGCTGATGCTGTAACCAGTGAGCCTCCAGCCAGGGCTAAACTGTAATTCTTTAGTTATACTAGCCACATGTCAAGTATTAAATAGCTGTGTGTAACTAATTGCTACCAAATTGCAGGGCAGATATAGAACATTTTTATGGTCACCAAAAGTTCTGTTAGACAATACCCACTGTGGACATTTTTATGAATTGGTGTTTGTTAACATACTTATAATTCTATTATACTAGAGGCCCAGTGCACAATTTTGTGCATGGGTGGGGTCCCTCAGCCTGGCTGGTGATCAGAGCCAATAGGGGCCATCTCACCCAATCCTGATCGGGGCCAATAGGGGCTGGCCAGCTAAGAGGAGGGACTGTGGGAGGTTGGCTGGCCACAGTAGGTTGGCTGTGGGAGCGCACTGTCTGCCCCCCTGGTCAGTGCGTGTCATAGTGACCAGTCAACCGGTCATTCGGTCACTTAGGCTTTTATATATATAGACTAGGGGCCTGGTGGTCACGTGTCATAGTGACCAGTCAACCGGTCATTCGGTCACTTAGGCTTTTATATATATAGACTAGGGGCCTGGTGCACGAAATAATGGCACTGGGTGGGGGGGGGGAGTGTCCCTCAGCCCAGCCTGCCCCCTCTCACATACTGGGAGCCCTCAG
>NW_005356635.1:4257789-4259484 GCF_000412655.1 Myotis brandtii
AGGGGACCCCCAGCTCCCCACGATTGCAGGCTCCACCCCTGCCCAGGCCTAACGTCTTTGGCCAAGGCTTTAGGCCTGGGCAAGGGATCCCTAGCTCCCTGGACTGCCAGCTCCGTCCCTGCCCAGCTCCCATTGCTGGCTCCACCCCTGCTTCCGGCTATAACTGGCCGGGGCGGCAAAGGTGCCCGATTCTCTGATCACAGCTGGGGGGCAGGGCAAAGGGCCCCCAGGGCCGCCTTTGCCCTGCCCCCAGCTCTTAGCCCCCCCCGATCCCCGTCAGTGGCAGGGGGCTTCTTCCGTCCTTTCCTTTTCACCTCCCAGCATTGTGCCTACATATGCAAATTAACCGCCATCTTTGTTGGCGATTAACCGCCATCTTAGTTGGCAGTTAATTTGCATATCGCCCTGATTAGCCAATGGGAAGGGTAGCGGTCATACGGCTAATTACCATGTTTCTCTTTTATTAGATAGGATATGTAATTTTTACCTCCTTTTAAACTCAATTATAAAAAATATTTACCATGATATTGTGTGGCTTATATTAACATTATTTTTTAATATCTATGTGCTTTCTCATATAATTTATCTAAACATTTCCCTCTCATTGGACATACAGATTATCAACAGTTTTTTTGTTATACAAAATAACATTGCTTTGAATATCTTTGTGCATACATTTATTTATTTTTTTAAAAATATATTTTATTGATTTTTTTAACAGAGAGGAAGGGAGAGGGATAGAGAGTTAGAAACATCAATGAGAGAGAAACATCGATAAGCTGCCTCCTCCACACTCCCTATTGGGGATGTGCCCGCAACCAAGGTACATGCCCTTGACCAGAATTGAACCTGGGACCCTTGAGACCACAGGCTGACGCTCAATTCACTGGGCCAAACTGGTTAGGGCTACATTTATTTTTTATGTAAATATAATTCCTAAGAATAGATTCCTAGAAATTAAATTACTGAGATGAGGTTTGTTTCTCTTGGGTGACATAGAATTTAAGGGGTGGCAGTGAACTGAAGTACCTGACAAAATCAAATACAAAAACTATCTGGAGGAAGATTACTCATCCAGCCCTCAAATTACTCCTATAAATTATCTTTCAAATTCAATTACCAACACACAGCCGAAACCGGTTTGGCTCAGTGGATAGAGCATTGGCCTGCAGACTGAAAGGTCCCAGGTTCGATTCTGGTCAAGGGCATGTACCTTGGTTGCAGGCACATCCTCAGTAGGAGATGTGCAGGAGGCAGCTGATCAATGTTTCTCTCTCATTGATGTTTCTAACTCTCTATCTCTCTCCCTTCCTCTCTGTAAAAAATCAATAAAATATATTTTTAAAAAAATTACCAGCACACATGTAAAAGAACCAAGGACACTAGGAAACAACACCACAATAAAAAAATCAAGACTGGAAACCAAGATGGCGGCAGAGGTAAACACTGGAAACTGCTGCCTCGCACAATCACTTCAAAAATACAACTAAAAGACAAAATGGACATCATCTAGAACCACAGGAAGGCTGGCTGACTGGAAATTTTACAACTAGAAGGAAAGAGAAAAGCACACTGAGACTCAGAGGAGGTGCGGAAGCAATGTGCAGAGGTACGGAGGCGCACGCGGAAAGGGCTGGCAACTGAGGACGCGGTTGTCTTTTTCAATTGGGAGGGAGTCTCAAGCTCCCGACTGCT
>NW_005356635.1:4260922-4263043 GCF_000412655.1 Myotis brandtii
CTATGGAGGGGGCGGGGGGGAGAGGAACAACTGTAATAATCTGTACAATAAAGATTTAATTTTTAAAAAATCCAGAGAAATAATATCCAATAAGAAAAGACCTGCAAAGACTTTGGAAATTGAAATAATTTATGGTTATGAAAATAAAAGATTGACTTCAAGATATTTGGAGGGAACAGAATACTATAAAGTGACATAACAGGTTTGAAAAGAAAAAATAAACTTACAGAGATGAAAACAAAACAACTGAAATTGAAAACTTAAAAGAGAGTTAAAGATAATAACAAAATTCATCATGGGGACAAAAAAAGTAAGGAAAACAGAAGAGAGTGTATGATGTGAAAATAAAATGAGGGGCCTAAAATGTACTTATTCAAAATCCCAGAAGGAGAGGAGAAAGATAATCAGGCAGAGGTGGTATTTGAAAAGATAATGGGCAATTTTTTCAGAACTGATAAAAGAGACTGACCCACAGAATTAAGAAGCCAAATAAATCTCAAGCAAGGTGATTTTTTTTTTGTAAATACTACACACTTTGCAGTGACAAATACATAGCTCAACTTTCAGACTTTGATAAATTTAAGTTTGCTTGATGAAATGTCTAGAGTTGCCAGACATTTAAAAAATAACAAAAGCAGAGAGTATAACCACCCAACTATTAGAGGTTGAACAAAAATAGAACAATTTATTTGAAATACCCCCCCAAAAAAACAAGAAAGAATACGAGAAGAAAAAAGCAGGTAGAAAACATCAAGGAATGTCAGCAATTATATTATATGTAAATAGACTAAATACCCCAGTTAATAGACAAAGACTGCCAATCTATATAATAAAAGCCTAATATCCTAATCGACTGAACAATGGAAGGAATTGCAGAATGACTGGTTGCTATGATGTGCACTGATCACCAGGGGGAAAATGCTCAATGGAGGAGCTGCCCCCAGCCTGCAGGCCCCAGGCCAGCCAAGGCAGGTGTGAGCAGTGGCCCCCAAAATGGCACCAGGCTGACCAAGGTGGGTGCCAGCAGGGGCCCCCAATCATCCTGCCAGTCACTCCACAGATCGGCCCTGATTGCCAGCCAGGCCTAGGGACCCTACCTGTGAACGAATTTCGTGCACTGGGCCTCTAGTTAAAAAATAAAAAGTCAACCACATACTGTTTATAAGAGACACATTTAAAATATAAGAATACAGCCCGGCTGGTATGGCTCAGTGGTTGAGCAACAACCTATGAACCAGGAGGTCACTGTTCGATTTCTAGTCAGAGCACATGCTCGGGATGCAGACTCAATCCCCAGTAGGGGGCATGCAGGAGACAGCTGATCAATAATTCTCTCTCATCATTGATGTTTCTATCTCTCTCCCTCTCTCTTCCTCTCTGAAATCAGTAAAAAATATATTTAAAATATAAGGATAGGAAAACCAAGATGGCGGCATAGGTAAACACCGGAGATTGCGGCCTCCCACAACCACTTCAAAAATACAATTAAAAGACAGAACGGACATCATCCAGAACCACAGGAAGGCTGGCTGAGTGGAAATTCTACAACTAGAAGGAAAGAGAAAAGCATACCGAGACTCTGAGGAGGTGCAGTGGGGAGGTGAAATACAGAGGTACAGAGGCGCATGCGGAGAGGGCTGGCGGCTGAGGACACGGTTGTCTTTTTCAATCAGGAGGGAGTCTCAAGCTCTGAGCTCCAGTTCCGAGTGAGTCTCTGGGGACCCAGACTCATACGGGAGAGACTAGACTGTCTGGCATCGGTCGGAACTCGAGGGCAGCTTTCTCTCAGAGGTGCTTGCAGCGATTTCCGGGACACTGAGAAGCAGGGCCTCTGAGGGCAGGACTGAGAGCAGCCATAACTGCTCTCTCTGCTCTGTTGATCCCATGGGACCCCACCCCCCCCAAGCCGTGCAAGGAGGCTTTTGCATATGAAAGGCCTGGCCCTTTGCAATCTGATAATTACCTAACAAACTGCAGCTGGTCCAAGGCCCCAGGGCAACTTGCATTGCATCACAGCTGGCTCCTGCTGGGTAGCCTCAGGCAGAGGCTAGATTAGCACCTCCTTAGAGATCCAGGAGCCAGTGTGCCCGGTGGTCAGAGTGGGACCATCCAGATTGCAGC
>NW_005356635.1:4265497-4267339 GCF_000412655.1 Myotis brandtii
TGGGAACCAGGTGGAGGGGAGCTATGGGGGGAAAAAAGAGAAACATCTGTAATAATCTGAACAATAAAGATTTATTTTAAAAAAAGAAAATGCTAAAAAAGTCTTATTAAAAAATTAAAGTTATGCAAGACAAGCCAAGAAGTGGTAGTTATATGCAGCACATGTGACATACAAAAGGTTTATATCCTAAATGTAAAAAGACATGAAAAAAGTCCATCTAATAGAAAATGGGCCCAAAAATTTGCATACTTCTCAAAGGAAAAAATTCAAATGATCTATAAACATATATAAAGGAGTTCAACCTCATTAGTAACATGGAAAAGGAAAATTAAAACTACAATTGGGGATCAGTACATACCTATCATATTGGCAAAAAAAAACATATTAAAAAACTGATAATACTGATAATACTGTATTGGAAAAGATATAGAGCAACAATTGCTAATATTTGCCTCTGTTGAGAATGTAAATTGGTACAACTTGGAAATCATTTTTGCATTATCTAGTAAACTAGAAGACAGACATATCTTGGGATTTGCAATTCCTCCTCTGGGTATAATATCTGAAAGGAACTGGGTACCAGTATACATACATAAGAATATTCACAGTGTCATTGTTTATAATATACAAATGAAAGTTATTGGACTACAGCTACATACTGGGACATGTATCAATGTTGACAAAAAATAAAATAATAAAAATATATAATGTATGATTCCATTTCTGTAAAATTTAAAATGGTAAAATTACACTATATTGTTTAGAAATTAGGACTAGTGATTATGTCTAGGAAGGATATTAGCTTTGGGATAGATGCTCTGAGGGCTTCTAGGTATCAGCACTGTGCTTTCTTGACTCGGGTGGTGTTAACAGGGGCATTTATAATTACTGATTAACAAAATAGCATGTTTTAACAACTATATGAATATATTTCATATTTTTAAGAGTGAAAAATGTATTATCTTCTAAAACAAATGGCAACAGTTAGATAAAATTTTGGTTGTTTCACTGTTTTACCCTAGGAATTCTTTGTCTTTAAAGCTTTTTATTGATTTTTAGAGAGAGAGGAAGGGAGAGGGATTGAAAGAGAGAAACATTGATGATAGAGAAACAATGTCAATCAACTGCCTCCTGCACACCCCCTACTTGGGATTGAGCCCACAACCTGGACATGTGCTCTGATGGAATCCAACCAGTGATCTCTTGGTTCCTAGGTCGAAGCTCAACCACTGAGCCACGCCGGCCGGGATCCCCAAGGAATTCCTGTATCAATTTTATCACAGTTCAAGATTAGGAATAAGTAGAATCAAATTGAATCTTTTATTTTATTATAAAATATTCTTGGGGACAAATTTATATCCCTATCAAGTATCTAATCTAATAAAAGACAAACATGCAAATTGACCATACCTTTGCTACACCTTAAGCCACGCCCACCAGCCAATCAGAGCAACTATATGAAAATTAACCCAACCAAGATGGCGGCCGGCAGCCACGGAGCTGGAGCGAGCAGGAGGCTTGGTTGTTCCAGTGATGGAGGAAGCCAAGCTTCCCACCCGTCCTGGCCGGCTCTGAGCTCCACTGAAGACAACAAAGTTTCAGTTATAGAAGGTAAATAAATCTCAGAATTTAAAAAAAGAAAGAAAAAAAAGGAGAGGCTGGGAGCTTCTGTCACCAGGGGGCTTGGCCAGCCTTAAAACGGTCCTCAGTCCCTCACCCAGACTGGCCAGGCAACCCAGTGGGAACCCCCCACCCTAAAGGGGGTGTGGCCAGCCTGAAAATAGCCATCAGCCCCCCACCCAGGCTGGCCAAACCTCCATGGGGTGAGGGTCCCCACTGGGG
>NW_005356635.1:4267484-4270934 GCF_000412655.1 Myotis brandtii
CCATCAGCCCCTCACCCAGGCTGGCCAGGCACCCCAGTGGGGACCCCCACCCTGAAGGGGGTGTGACCAGCCTGCAAACACCCATCAGCCCCTCACCCAGGCTGGCCAGGCACCCAAGCTGGACCCCCACTCTGATCCAGGACACCCTTCAGGGCAAACCAGCCAGCCCCCACTCATGCACCAGGCCTCTATCCTATATAATAAAAGGGTAATATGCAAACTGACCCTAACAGCAGAACAATTGGGAATGACTGGTCACTATGACACACACTGACCACCAGGGGGCAGACGCTCAATGCAGGAGCTGCCCCCTGGTGGTCAGTGTGCTCCCACAGGGGGAGCTCTGCTCAGCCACAAGCCAGGCTGACTGCTGCCAGTACAGCAGTGGTGGTGGGAGCCTCTCCTGCCTCCTCAGCAGCGCTAAGGATGTCTGACTGCAGCTTAGGTCTGCTCCCTGCTGGCAAGTGGACATCCTCCGAGGGCTCCCAGGCTGCCAGAGGGATGTCTGATTGCCAGCTTAGGCCCAATCCCCCGGGGAGTGGGCCTAAGCCAGCAGGTGGTCATCCCCCGAGGGGTCCCAGACTGCGAGAGGGCACAGGCCAGGCTGAGGAACACCCCCTCCCCCGCCGAGTGCACAAATTTTTGTGCACCGGGCCTCTAGTTACCTATAAAAGAGTTAAACTTAGAGATAAAGTAAGAGCTCCCTGTATTTCTTTCCCCCTCCCCATATTTCTCTCTTCATCTTCCCATACTCCACTAGCGTTTTGTCAGATGCAGGGCCAAAAAGTTAAATTAAGAAATGGTTTGTATCGTTGTCTAGCAAGCAAAGGATGTCACACTTAAATGTGTTCCATGTGAAACAATTAACAGTTAAGTGTCCTTTTATCTCCTGTGGTTTATAGATCGTGAGGAATGAGCTCATGGAGAAGCACTATAAACATGGGAGCAAGTTTCTAACTTCATTTCCAGATGGGACAACGCAAATATTGTATCCTTTCTAGCAACAAGTTACTTTTTTTTTTTTTTTAAGGGGAGAATGATGATTTTTATTTTTATTTTAATATATTTTATTGATTTTTTTACAGAGAGGAAGGGAGAGGGATAGAGAGTTAGAAACATCGATGAGAGAGAAACATCGATCAGCTGCCTCCTGCACACTCCCTACTGGGGATGTACCGGCAACCAAGGTACATACCCTTGATCGGAATCGAACCTGAGACCCTTGAGTCGGCAGGCTGATGCTCTATCCACTGAGCCAAACGGTTAGGGCAGTCGGCAAACTGCAGCTCGGCAAACTGCGGCTCGAGAGCCATGGCTCTTTGGCCCCTTGAGTGTGGCTCTTCCACGAAATAATGATTTCTGCGCATAGGCCATGAAGTTTCAGTCGCACTTTATTTGCGTGCCCGCACGTGGTATTTTGTGAAAGAGCCACACTCAAGGGGCCAAAGAGCCGCATGTGGCTCGCGAGCCACGGTTTGCCGACCACTGGGTTGGGGCATAGCAACAAGTTACTTTTATTAGCTTTATTTCTTTACAAAAAGATAGGTAAAGAAAAAGTACATAGAAAATATTTTTAAAACAGATATTACCCCCAAATTCTACCAACCAAAGAAAAGCTGTTAACATCTTTTCATTTTTCATTTCTTATTTTTCCCTATGGGCATATACTTTTTAAAAAATCAGTTCTTCCACTATATTTCATATTTTATAACTTGCCCCCTTCACATATATTATACAATAGATAATGTTATGAGTATATAAAGTGCAATAAATATAGAATTTTAACACCATTTTATAACCACATGGTATTTCATTATAGAATGTACTATAATTCATTTAACCTGTCCCCTATTACCAAACAAAGGTGGTTTCACAATTTTTTGCTATTATATACAGTACCTAAATGAACAGCTTTGTGCATATTTCCTTTCATACTTATCACTTATTTTCTTGAATTAAATACCTAGTGGTACAAATTCTGGGTAAGAACTTATGGACATTTTAAAGCTTTGATAGATTTTGCCCCCAAGAAAATGTGTAGCAGCTTACACATCCATGAGCACCATGTTATTTTTTAATACAAAAATTCAATATTCATTTTATGGAATAGTAAGTTGTTGGTCACTTGAACTTCTGCCTGATGGCCGGGCCCTTTGGTATTTTGAAATAGAGGCTATTTAGTATCTTGAGGAAAGCAAAAACAAACCAACAAAAAAGCCCTATGAAATGTGGAGGAATTTTGGTGAATCAGCACCTCACTTTGTAGGAGAAAGTCGTTTTTAGTATAGTTTCCTAAATGTTTAGTCAAAGCTCAATAATAAACCAGAAAAATGACTTTCATGGCATAGGAAGTGCGATAAAGTCTTAATTCCTTAGACCCTATGAGAAAGAGTGTAGGTTTTATTTTAATTGTACCAATAAATTTAAAATAACTTCCCCAACTTTTATTATTAATTATCACTTCATGCCCTGCCCTTAATTGCTAACTCGTAAAGACTGTGGCTGGTTTTCAAAATGATTCAGTATCAATCTTGTATTTACATCATCTCTGGACTTCTGGTCAGTTTAGATAGGAATAAGTATCAACAGTTAGTGAATTATCCTCAGTGTATTTGATTCCTTTTGGTGCTATTATAAATTGAATTTTTAAAATATATATTTATTGATTTTAGAGAGGAATGGAGGGGGAGAGAGAGAAAAAAAACATCAATGATGAGAGAGAATCATTGATGGGCTGTCTCCTGCAAGCCCCTTACTGGGGATCATCCTGTAACCCAGGCATGTGCCCTGACCAGGAATCAAGCCATAACCTCCTGGTTCATAGATCCATGTTCAACCACTGAGTCACACTGGCTGGAATTATTTTCTTAATTTCACTTTCAGAATGTTCACTGCTAGAATAGAATAGAATAATACAATTTATTTTTATATATTAATCTTGTAGCCAACAACCCTGTTGAACTCAATAGTTCTACTATATTGTTTTGTAGATTCTTTAGGATTTTCTCTATGTAAGAACATGTCTTCTGAATATAGGGATCATTTTATATCTTCCATTACCAATTTAAATGCCTTTCATTTCTTCTCTTCGATAAAATTTCCCTAAACCTCCAGTGCACCCACAAAAGTGGGAAAGGATATGAGGGGGAAGGGAGGCTAATGTAGGTGTAGGACAAGGGGTTCCCATTCCGTCGGTAGGTTCATGCCAAGTAGCGATGGGTACAAAAGAAAGTCCCCGAATGTGGTGAGTCGGTTCAGGAGTGTTCCAACCCCACCCTCGACGGAGGCGAGAGGTTTGCCCACCTCCAGCAGCCCGGCTGCCCCAGATGTTCCGCCACGCCGGCTCCGAGGCGCCTTCAGCGCGGGAAGGGCTCTGGGCACAGCCAGCGTCTCTTTAGGGCGCCTCCAGCTTGGGAGCACCCGGGCCCCAGGAGCCCTCAGGACTCACCT
>NW_005356635.1:4271043-4272313 GCF_000412655.1 Myotis brandtii
CTCCCCGCTGTGTTTGTTCGGGGAAGGAGGGCGGAGGCGGAGGCCAGTTCGCTGGCTCCTGCAGCAATCGCCGCCGCCAGCTAGCTCCGGGGAGGGAGAGCGCGCACGAGCCCTGGCGTCCCCGCCCCAGCCTTTCCCGGAGCCATGAATTCCAATTGCGCCCGGTGCAGCAAGATGGTGTACCCCACGGAGAAGGTGAACTGTCTGGATAAGTTCTGGCATAAAGCATGCTTCCATTGCGAGACCTACAAGATGACACTCAACATAAGGAACTACAGGGGCTACAAGAAGTCCTACTGCAACGCACACTAGCCCAAGCAGTCCTTCACCATGGTGGCTGACACCCCTGAAAATCTCCGCCTCAAACAACAGAGCGAGCTCCAGAGTCAGGTGTGCTACAAGGAGGAGTTCGAGAAGAACAAGGGCAAGGGCTTCAGCGTGGTGGCAGACACACCCGAACTCCAGAGTGTCAAGAAGACCCAGGACCGGATCAGTAATATAAAATACCACGAAGTTTGAGAAGAGCCTCATGGGCCCCAGTGGGGGTGAGGGCTTGGAGCCCCAGCGAGATGTCCAGGACAGCACCAGCTCCCGGAGACCCCAGGAGCAGCAGCCTCATCACCCGACCAGGGCCCCAGTTTACCAGCAGCCCCAGCAGCAGCAGGTGGCCCCATCCTTTGGTGCCTACAAAGAGCCTGCAGCCCTAGACTCCACACATCGCAGCGCCCCAGGTGAGGCCGGAAGCAGTACCGCGCCCTCTAAGACAACAGCGCCTCAGACGAGGATGAGGTCTCCTTCCAGGATGAGGACATCATCGTCAGTGTGCAGCAGATCGATGACAGCTGGATGTACGGGACCGTGGAGCGCACTGGATACACGGGGATGCTGCTGGCCAACTATGTGGAGGCCATCTGAGCCCGCTGGGCCCCGCCCCGCCCCATCCTTCAGCGAATTCCACAGAATCACATCCTTCCTGGACCTGACCTGTCCACCCTCCAGTGTCTCCGCGATTTTATATTTGCAACTAGAGGCCCGGTGCACAAAAATTTGTGCACTCAGGGGGGAGGGGGTGTCCCTCAGCCCGGCCTGTGCCCTCTCGCAGTCTGGGACCCCTCGGGAGATAACGACCTGCTGGCTTAGGCCTGCTCCCGGGTGGCAGAGGGCAGGCCCAATCCCTAGGTGCAGCCCCTGGTCAGGCTCAGAGCAGGGCCGATTGGGGAGTTGGGGCACCGCCCCCTGTCATGCACAGAGCAGGGCGGATTGGGAGGTT
>NW_005356635.1:4273463-4274929 GCF_000412655.1 Myotis brandtii
GCAGGCGGGGAACGTTGGCTTCCTCCGTCACTGAAGCAAGCAAGCCTCATGTTCGCTTCAAGCTGCCTGGCTGCCGGCCGCCATCTTGGCTGGCAGTTAATTTGCATATCGCCCTGATTAGCCAATGGGAAGGGTAGCGGAGGTACGGCTAATTACCATGTTTCTCCTTTATTAGATAGGATTGCTTGTTTCTTCCCAACCTCTTCCAGCTTCTTTTGCCAACTGAAGCCTTGTTCTGCAAAAAACAAAAACAAAAAAAACCTCCAGTGCAATGTTGAGTAGAAGTGGGGAGAGTAGATATTTTAGTTCCTGATCTTAAAGGGAAAATACTCATTATTGGGTTTTATTATTTGCTCTTTATTATATCAATATTGTACATTTCATTAATTGATTTTCAAATATTAAACCAACTTTGCATTTCAGGGAAAACTCCATTTTGTCGTGGTACATAATCCTTTTTATGTAATGCCAGATTCTATTTTCTAGTATTATGTTGAGGTTTTTTTGTGTCTTATAAATATACTAGAGGCTCGGTGCATGAAACACATGCACGGGTGGGGTCCCTAGGCCTGGCCAGCAATCAGGACTGATTAGTTTCCCCTCGCCACCCATATCCCCGCCACTCACACCGGTTCCCGTCCCAGCCCGGGGCCTGCCTGATGGGGTGATCAGGACCTGCCAACCCCAGGGAGGGACCAGGACTTTGGCTTGGGGGAGGGACCAACAGCCACCACAGAGGGCTGATCAGGGTCTTGGGGGGAGGGGAGAGGGAGAGGTGCTGGAAACCAGTTCCAGCATGACAGCAGGGCTGAATCTGGGAATGGCTAAAGGCATTTCCCCAAACCTGAATAGATTACATTAAAATGATTTTTGGCTGCCAGACAGCTCAGGGCATCTTAATCTACATGTTATTGCCTCCTACTGGCCAAACACCTGAACAGCCATAGGCTAATTCTTCCATTCTGACAATGCCTCTGTATGCGAAACCCTGACACTTTGAAGTGTATATCTCTGCCTCATGTCAGGACAATTTGTATTAATGAAAAGCATGGGGTCTGAGACAAGGAGATCTTAGATCTTAGTTTCCTTTAAACTAGGCTCCTCTGACCACCAAATGCCTTTCAAAATTATGCTACATCTCTGGACTCCTATTTAATCTATGCACAGCCTTCTCCAGATTGCTGAACTCTTCTTTTTTTAAAAAATTAAATCTTTATTGTTCAGATTATTACAGTTGTTCCTCTTTTTACCCCCATAGCTCCCCTCCACCCAGTTCCCACCCCCCATCCTCTGCCCTTACCCCTCCCACAATGCCCTCATCCATAAGTGTACGATTTTTGTCCAGTCTCTTCCCGCACCCCCCAAACCCCTTTCCCCCTCGAGAATAGTCAGTCCATTCCCTTTCTATGCCCCTGATTCTATTATATTCACCAGTTTATTCTGTTCATCAGATTATTTATTCACTT
>NW_005356635.1:4276596-4283829 GCF_000412655.1 Myotis brandtii
TCCCTCCCGATTGAAAAAGACAACCGCGTCCTCAGTTGCTAGCCCTTTCCGTGTCCGCCTCTGTACCTCTGCACTTTACTTCCGTTCCTCCTCTGAGTCTCAGTGTGCTTTTCTCTTTCCTTCTAGTTGTAGAATTTCCACTCAGCCAGCCTTCCTGTGGTTCTGGATGATGTCCGTTTTGTCTTTTAGTTGTATTTTTGAAGTGTTTGTGTAAGGCAGCAGTTTCCAGTGTTTACCTATGCTGCCATCTTGGTTTCTCCCCCTGAACTCTTCTTAATTCTGGAACAAGAACCCTGACAAGGAGGGTCAGGTGGAGGGATGTGGGAGGTTGGCTGCCAGCCCCAAGGAGGGAGCTGGCCCTCTGCCCCCCTGGGAAAGGGGCTGTGTCCGCCACCACCCACCCCTGATTCCCCATCACCACCCAGAGGCCTGGCCCAAATCCCATGATAGGGGGCCTGCTGGCCAGGGGGGAGGTACCAGGAGGTTGGCTGGCAAGCCCCATTGGTGTTCGGGGCCTGCGGGCTGGGGGCAGCTCCTGCATTGAGCGTCTGCCCCCTGGTGGCCAGTACGTATCATAGTGACCAGTCATTCTGGTCGTTCTGGTCATTTGGGTTGTTCTGTCGTAAAGGTCGCTTAGGCTTTTATATATATAGATTTGATTCACATAAAAAGCATAACATTTTTAAATGAAAGCAATGTCTCCTGTTTTGGGAATGCTTTCCATTTTAAAGGTCTTTCTCATAAATTGAATTTATTCACAGTATAGCCAGGGACCATTAGAACAATGACCTTATCTGATCTCAGCTACCCATCTGGAAACCTAGCCATCATCCGAGTGCCCAACAAGATCCATGGTTTCACTTGTATAGTCCAAGAAGACATACCCACTAACCCTGCGATCCTGGCAGTGCTGGACTCTTCTGGCCGAAGTTCCTGCTATCATCCCAATGGAAATGTCTGGTAGGCTTCTAGTTTCCTCCTGCTGCCATTGTGCTTTCTGGGTTTGTGAAATTTTATTTTTCCTTTTATTTTTTCCAACTTTATTGAGATATAATTGACATACAACATTGTGTAAGTTAAAGGTGTACAACCTTATTGGTTTGCTATACTTAAAAATTTCAAAATGATTACCACCATATCATTAGTTAACACATGCATCATTCCACCTAATTACCTTTTTTGTGTGTGTTGAGAACACCGAAGACATACTTTGTTACCAACTTTTAAATATATAACATAGCATTATTCAATATAATTACTATGCTATACATTAGACCCCAGAACTTATTCATCTAATAACTAGAAGTTTTATTTTTTTCTTTTAAATGATAAAAATGGCTTTAAGAAAATTTATTTAAGTTAATGGTCTTTAGATAGTAATGTTCAACTCATAGAACTATTTGATTTATGCCTTTCCATATACTTCTCTGGAAAAATCCTAGGCAACTTTGTAAAACAAAGCTCATCATATTCTTTTTGTTTGCTTCTTTCTTTTTTCTTCTTTTAATATCTTTTTCTTTTTTAATGTTATTTTCATTTTGTTTTTTTATTTTTTTCATCATATCCTTTCTATAAATGAAAAGAAAATATTAAGTATACAATGTCAATGTTATAAAAAAATCTATATAAATTACATTAGGGATATGGAATATGAACTCAGACGGTCTCTCTAGAGCAGTGGTTCTCAACCTTGGCTGCACATTAGAATCACCTGGGAATCTTTTTAAAATCCTGATTTCTGGGCCTCATCCTCCAGAAATTCTGTTTCTTTGTTATGGGGTGAGGCCACAACATTAGTAACAAAGAAACAGAATTTCCAGAGGATGAGGCCCAGAAATCAGGATTTTAAAAAGATTCCCAGGTGATTCTAATGTGCAGCCAAGGTTGAGAACCACTGCTCTAGAGCTTATGCCCTAATAATATTATACTGCTTCACCTATGGAAATAATTTACAATGGACAGGTGCTACAATGCACTGTTATTGTCTGAGATATACAGAGTGTCCCCCAAAATGTATACACACTTTAACAGCTGATAGCTCAATTTTGAAAATTAAATGTATTTTAATAAACACCACCTTTATAATTATTCAAAGTGTGTGTATACATTTTTTGGGACACCCTATGTTTCTAACTAAGTAAGCTTTCTATAGCCACAACTAACAACAATAGCATACAAACAAAATCTCTAGAGCAATTAAGATCCTGATCCCATTTTGATCTACTAACTCATGTACTCTGTACTCTGACTTTATCTTATTTCATTTAACCTGAGCAAGTGAAATTCAGATTCTAACTTCAAATACAATTTAAACTTTTTGAGGTTTTCAGAAAGAGATATTCTCTCCCTTTAAAATATTTAAAGGTATAACAGTCTCATCTTGAGAAATTCTGCCAATAATTGACAAAGCTTGGACACTGTCAGAACTTGAGAGAGTTAGGACACAGAAAGCTATTTGTGTTTTCAGTCCAAGGCAGTAATCAATGCGTTATCCCCATGTATATTGGGGAATTTCTACTTATCCTTCAGGGTTCAACAACAACTCTATATTATGTTTGGTGGGGCACTATATTAATTGTCACCAGGTATTCATTAGTTTCTAGGACTTTTCCCTTGCCAGTGAAGCCCTCTGACCCACCAGCTCAACTCCTGGGCCCTCTGACATGATTCCTTGATACACTCTTAACCCCTTCTCACTACCTCTTGTGAAACAAGCCCATCTCCCCTACTGGACTGAAGATGCTTGAAGGCACACCCTGAATCTTTGTCATTACATAGTATGTATCTGTATATGGTCTAGACTCAAGAATGTTTATTAAATAAATTATTTATATGGATAATTTTGTATCCTACTTTCCAGACACAATAAGATAATCATCTCAATTTCTTATTTGTTCTTTTGCTATTAGATTACTGCCACTAATCAATACTGGGGAAATAAGATGTTAGAGACTTTACTTAGGGGGCCTTCATGGCCAATTCATCTGGTTTTTAAAGAAATAATTCATTATCAAATTAAGCCAACTTTCTAAGCACCCAGAACTCTACATATTCTGTCTCCTCAAGGAAGAGGTGGAGATCCAATTTGGAAGAAGGTGAGAGAGCATGAGAAGGAGTTAACTGAGTAGAATGGACATCATTAGTGCCACTAGCTTTCAGACTGTGCATAGCTAAATTTGTATGTGTGTAGTAAAATGTGCATTAGTGATGGCGCTGAGACTGGGGAGCCTGGCTGGTCTAAGTTCACCTTCTGCTCTGTCACAGAGCTCTTCTCTTCCACAGTGCCTCTGAGATATCCCCTGAGCTCTCCTGCCCACCCCAACCCTGGAGAGAGGCCTCCTCAGACTCCTGGCTTCCAGGTGCCAGATGCTGTTAGAAAACAGCTCTCTTGTACTGAGGTCAATTTGGCCGTCCTCAAAATTTACACCCCCAGTCTTCATTTTTCCATGGGGAAAATCTAAGCACTGTTCTTCTCCTGGTTTTCAGGTATAGCCTGCTCCCCTGTATTTCTTCTTGTCCAGATTAAACCTTCTACTTCATCTTTCTTCCAGCACATCATTTTCCAAATTTCTTTACCATCCTGGTTCCATCATTTGACCCATTTTGGTATATTAGTAGGTCTTGAATTAAACCCAGTACTTCATATTAGTATAGCATTCAGTCACGGTCTTATCACTCCTAGGATCACCTAGGATTTTTCCATCATTTATATGCTATTGGCTAGCATAAACTACTACTTCCCTTGGTTTGAAAATGTCAGGTCAAATTTCAGAGTTGAATTGTAATGTTTCTGTTTGTGATTATTAATTTCCTTTCTGCCCAGGGTTTACATCAATGTCTTTGGAGGTCAATATTCAGATCAAGCTGGCAATAGAGTAAGAGCCTGGAATTGGTCAAGTTCTGTCACTTCTTCGCCCGTTGTTTCATTTAAACCCGTCTTTCTGGCTTTGAACCATTATGTTGGAGTTCGCATCTTAGAACAAGACAAGATTTCAATCACTTTCCTAGCAATGGGCCAGCAGGCAAGAATCAATGTCGGAACCAAAGTGCAGGTAGGTACATTTTTAAAAACAGTTAAATAGTAAGAGTAAAATAACTTTTATTAGTGTTATTATTGATAAACTAGAGACCCAGTGGATGAATTCGTGCATGGGTGGGGTCTGGCCAGCCTGCCCCGATCAAGGTCGATTGGGCCAGGCCGGCCAGGGGGAGGGACTGCAGGTGGTTGGCAGGCCAGCCCCGCCCCCTGTTCGAACTCCCAGTTGAACTCCTGGTCAAGGGAATAATTTGCATATTAGCCTTTTATTATATAGGATTATACTTGTGTGTAATCTACTGTCCACTAAGAATTTTGGAATTCAATGAAAAAACAAGAGGTGAAAGTTTCAAATGGAGTTGGGGGAGTCTTATTAATTGTTTCTTCATCCTCAGAAATTGCTTCTAGTTCAGACTTGGATCCAAGCAACATTTACTGAGTATTTCCTCTGTGAGTGCATGCATAGTGCTGCTTTGGGAGTTTGGTTTTAGGATTGCATTTGCTTCTCTCTTTGCTCTAGTACAGTGGTTCTCAACCTTCTGGCCCTTTAAATACAGTTCCTCTTGTTGTGACCCAACCATAAAATTATTTTCGTTGCTACTTCATAACTGTAATGTTGCTACTGTTATGAATCGTAATGTAAATATCTGATATGCAGGATGGTCTTAGGCGACCCCTGGGAAAGGGTCATTCAACTGCCAAAGGGCTCGCGACCCACAGTTTGAGAACCGCTGCTCTAGTAGAAAGCCCTGAGCTAAGTCAGGAGACCTGGATTCTAACAATGTTCACGACCAAGCATCAGCCCCTTCTCCTTGGAGACACTTCCATACTGCCTAGCCCTTGGCTGAGTGAGGGTCAGTCATGTCTTTCTCTGGGCTGTACTCACCTCTGTCTCTGCACTTGCTGAACTATGCTCCTTTAATTGCCCTCCTGGCTGCACTTCCTATGGGATGGGGAGCTCCTGAATTACAGAGTCTCTAGTATTTTACTGATTCCTCTATCCCGCCCAGGGCATGGCCCAGAAGCACTCTCAGTAACTGGCAATACAATGCAATAGTTAAGAACATGGACTTCAGGTTACATTTGATGTAGTTTCAAAACTCAACTCTGCCATTTAGCTAAGTAGGTGAACTTGAACTTCAGTTCCCTCATATTAGTAGACACAGTCCCAGGGGAAAGCCCCAAGACTGGAAATCTACTAGTACCTTCATAAGTGATGGGCAGGGAAAGGCTGAAGAAAGAGGCAGGCCACTCCAGTCTGGCAATTAACAGAGTTTATTAAAGGAAACTTACATCTTGGGCAGATGAAGTGGATATCCTCCAGACTGCTTGACAGGCACCAAAGAACTAACAGAACGAGGCAGGAGGGATGGGGCACTGGCCCCAGACCCATCCCAGGTAAAGGGAAATACCTTACATGTGTGCCCAGGTCAGGACAAGGGTCATTCCAGAACCCGCACACCATGGGGCTTAAGGCAGAGATACTGTTTATGTCAGAAGGAAAGTGTCTATTACAGTCACTCCCTGAGTGTTTAGGGCAGTGATGGCGAACCTTTTGAGCTCGGCGTGTCAGCATTTTGAAAAACCCTAACTTAACTCTGGTGCCGTGTCACATATAGAAATTTTTTGATATTTGCAACCATAGTAAAACAAAGACTTATATTTTTTATATTTATTTTATATATTTAAATGCCATTTAACAAAGAAAAATCAACCAAAAAAATGAGTTCGCGTGTCACTTCTGACACACGTGTCATAGGTTCGCCATCACTGGTTTAGGGGAAGCAGTCTCTGTCTGGCCCACATCTAGCTCATGGGTCTGGCAGCAGTCACATCATGGGGCAGTCTGTCCTCCACACCTCATCCATAAAATGGGGATAATAATTCCTACCATATCAATTGTTGTGAAGATTCAATGAGAATGTAAGGTACTAAGCATTGTGCTTGGCGTCAGTCAGTGACAGCTCAAGATAGATGTAGAGTTTAACAGTTAAACTTCAATAAAGCTGAAATATATACACAGGTGTAGAAATGGATACAGATCTGTGTGGCTATATACTTATGTAGCATATATACTGTGTGGCTTTGAACAAGTTCCTTTAACTCTGACCTTTGTTTCATCAATTATTAAAGGAAAACACTGCTCCAACTTCTAAGGTGTCTTCAACTTCTAAAGTTTATACTTTTAATAAAGTTGAAGTATGACCTCAATATTCAGCACAGGCAGAAACATGTCATAAAAACAAACAGAGGGGAGACTTCGGATTCATCCAACATAAAGAGAGCGTCTACAATTGCTGTGAATTATTCTAGCTGCATTCAACCAGTCTAGTTACTGCAAGCGGCTGTTCAGGCTCCAGACATAGAAATTTACAATATAGCCTGGTACATTTGGTACATTATATTTACAAAAAAAAAATGTGCAAAATGTGCTCACTCTCTCTCCTCTCCCTCTTTAGAAATGAATTTTAATCAGAAAAACAGTCACTTTGATGCAAAAGAAAGAATTCAGTGTTAAAGTTTTTACTTTTCTCTTTGTCCTCATGATCACCCTTTCTTTGGATTTTTTAAAAATACAAATGGAACATGTGAATACATTCTCATATTTTAATATTCAAATAATATAGAAAAATCAAAGTTTAAAAATGAGATTTTCCTTTTATCCTTTCTTCTATTCTAATCCCTTTCCCAAAGGTAACCATCACCCAAAATTTGGTGTGTATTTCTCTTTTCTATGCATTTACAAGTTACTTACATACATCATACACACACACACACACACACATACACATATATATATATATGTATATATAAAATGAGTGCTTACTATATGCTGGGCACTCTACTAAGCATTTTCGTAAGTTACTGCAGTGATAGTATTAATTACATGTTGCAATTTTACTTTTGATCTGTGTCCATTGGTTATGCTAATATGCATGCATACAAGTTCTTTGGTTGGTCTCTAACACCCCCACCTACCCTGCCATTTGTCTCTGGATATATTTTTGTTCATCATGTTATGTTGATCATTATATCCCACATTTAAGTGAGATCATGTGATATTTATCTTTCTCCAACCGGCTTATTTCGCTTAGCATAATGCTCTCCAGTTCCATCCATGCTGTTGCAAATGGTAAAAGTTCCTTCTTTTTTATAGTGGCATAGTATTCCATTGTGTAGATGTACCACAGTTTTTT
>NW_005356635.1:4286529-4289041 GCF_000412655.1 Myotis brandtii
GATCTGCCCTGCTCTGTGCATGACGGGGCGGCGCCCCAACTCCCCAATCGGCCCTGCTCTGAGCCTGACCAGGGGCTGCACTTAGGGATTGGGCCTGCCCTCTGCCACCCGGGAGCAGGCCTAAGCCAGCAGGTCGTTATCTCCCGAGGGGTCCCAGACTGCGAGAGGGCACAGGCCGGGCTGAGGGACCCCCTCTCCCCCCCCCCGAGAGCACAAATTTTTGTGCACCGGGCCTCTAGTTGTTAACTATTGGAGGAAACGCCATACTGTCTTCCACAGTGGCTGCACCACTCTGCGTTCCCACCAGCAGTGCATGAGGGTTCCTTTTTCTCCACATCCTCACCAGAACTTGTCATTTATTGATTTGTTGATGATAATGGCTATCATCTGACAGGTGTGAGATGGTATCTCATTATTGTTTTGATTTGCATCTCTTAGATGATTAGTGACTTTGAGCATGTTTTCATATGTCTCTCAGCCTTCTGTATGTCCTCTTTCAAAAAGTGTCTATTTAGGTCCTTTGCCCATTTTTTGATCGGATCATTTATCTTCCTTTTGTTAAGTTATATGAGTTCTCTGTAAATTTTGGAGATTAAACCCTTATCTGAAATAGCATTGGCAAATATGTTCTCCCATATTCTTGTTGTTTTGTTGATGGTTTCTTTTGTTGTGCAGAAGCTTTTTATTTTGATGTAGTCCCATTTGTTTATTTTCTCCTTTGTCTACATTGCCATAGGAGCTGTGTCGGTAAGATATTGATATGACATATGTCTGCTATTTGGCTGCCTATGAAGTCTTGTGGGATTTTTATGGTTTCCAGTCTTACATTTAAGTCCTTTAGCCATTTTGAGTTTGTTTTTGTGTGTGGTGTAAGTTGATGATCTAGTTTCTTTTCTTTTCTTTTTTTTTTGCATGTATCTGACTTAATTTCCCAGCACCATTTATTGAAAAGACTGTCTTGACACCATTGTATATTCTTGCCTCCTTTGTCAAATATTAATTAAGCATAATGGCTTGAGTCGATTTCTGGGTTCTCTGTTCTGTTCAATTGGTCTATATATCTGTTCTTGTGCCAGTATCAGGCAGTTTTGAGAACCATGGCTTAGTAATATAGCTTGATATCTGGTACTGTGATCCCTCCAACTTTGTTCTTCTTTCTCAGGATTGCTATGGCTATTTGGGGTCTTTTTCTATTCTAGATGAATTTTTGGAAAGTTTTTCTTGCTCTTTGAAATGTGTCATTGGTATTTTAATGGGGATTGCATTGAATCTGTAGATTGCTTTGAGTAGTATGGACATTTTAATGATGTTGATTCTACCAATCTATGAACATGGTATGTTCTTCCATTTGTTTATGTCTTCCTCTATCTCTGTTTTCAATGTCCTGTAGTTTTCCGAGTACAGGTCTTTTACCTCCTTAGTTAAGCTTATTCCTAGGTATCTTAATTTTTCTGGTGCAATGGTAAATGGGCTTGTTTTTTTAGTTTCACTTTCTGTGAGTTTATTTTTGGTGTATAAAAAGGCCATAGGTTTCTGGGTGTTAATTTTGTATCCTGCTACATTGCCAAATTCATTTATTAGGTCTAGTAGTTTTTATGGAGTCTTTGGGGTTTTCTATGTATAATATCATGTCATCTGTGAATAAGGACAGTTTTACTTCTTCTTTTCCAATTTGGATGCCTTTTATTTTATCTTCTTGTCTGATTGCTATGGCTAGCACTTCCAGTACTATATCAAACAGGAATGGTGAAAGAGGGCATCCCTGTCTTGTTCCCATTCTTAGGGGAAATGAGTTTAGTTTTTGCCCATTGAGTATGATGTTGGCTGTAGGTTTGTCATATAAGGCTTTTATTATGTTGAGGTATGATCCCTCTATTCCTACTTTGCTGAGAGTTTTTATCAAGAAAGGGTATTGGATTTTGTCAAATGCTTTTTTCTGCATCGATTGGTATAATTATGTGATTTTTGTCTCTCAATTAGTTTATGTGGTGTATCACATTTATTGATTTGTAGATATTGTACCATCCTTGCATCCCCGAAATAAATCCCACTTGGTCATGATGTATGATCTTTCTAATTTAATGCTGAATCCGATTTGCTAGAATTTTGTTGAGGATTTTAGCATCTATGTTCATCAAAGATATCGGCCTGTAGTTCTCTTTTTTTTTGTGGTGTCTTTATCTGGTTTTGTAATTAGGATAATGTTGGCTTCATAGAAAGAACTTGGAAGTGTGCCTTCCTCTTTAATTTTTTGGAATAGTCTGAGGAGGATAGGTTTTAGTTCTTTGAATGTTTGGTAGAACTCCCCTGTAAAGCCGTCTGGACAAGGGCTTTTGTTTGTTGGAAGATTTTTTATCACTGCTTCAATTTCTTCTGTAGTTATTGGCCTATTCAGGTTTTTTTATTCTTCCTGATTGAGTTTTGGAATGTTGTATTTTTCTAAGAATATGTCCATTTCATCTAGGTTGTCCATTTTGTTGGAATAGAGTTGTTCATAGTATTTTTTCATAAT
>NW_005356635.1:4290383-4301335 GCF_000412655.1 Myotis brandtii
AGTGGTGTTAGTGGGGTATTAAAGTCCCCTACTATGACTGTATTGCTGTCAATCACTCCCTTGATATCTCCAGAAGTTTTTTTTATGTATTTGGGTGCTCCTGTATTGGGTGCATATATGTTTACCAGAGTTATATCTTCTTGTTGAATTGCTCCCTGTAGTACTATGAAGTGGCCTTCCTTATCTCTTATTATAGCCTTCACTTTGGGGTTTAATTTGTCAGGTATAAGTATTGCTACCCCAGCTTTTTTTTTCATTTCCATTCACCAGAAAACCTTTTTTTATCCTTTCACCATCAGTCTGTGTGAGTCTTTTGTTCTGATGTGGGTCTTCTGTAGACAGCAGATATATGGGTCATGTTTTTTTATGCACTCAGTTACCCTATATCTTTCGATTGGGGCATTTAATCCACTTAACATTTAAAGTTATTATTGATAGGTACTTGCTTGTTGCCATTTTTATTTTTTTATGCCTGTGTTCCTTCTTCCCTTCCTATTTCTTCTTTTTACAGCAGACCCTTTAGGATTTCTTGCATTGCTGGTTTGGTGGTAATAAACTCCCTTAGTCTTTTTTTGTCTGTGAAGCTCCTGATTTCACCCCCAACTTTGATTGATAGCCTTGCTGGGTACAGTATTCTTGGATTCAGACCCTTGCTTTGCATCACTTTGTATATTTCATTCCATTCCCTTCTGGCCTGATGTGTTTCTGTTGAGAAATCAGTTGGTAGTCTGATGGGAGATCCCTTGTAGGTAACTATGTGTCTCCCTGGCAGCCTTTAAGATTCTTGCTTTGTCGTTGGTGTTTAATTATAATGTGTCTTAGTGTTGGCTTTTTGGGGTTCGTCTTGTTTGGGACTCTGTGAGCTTCTTGGACTTGTGTGAGTTTTTTCTTCCAATATCAGGTAAATTTTCTGTCATTACAGTGGGGCCTTGACTTATGAGTGTCCCGACTAACGAGTTT
Organism: Myotis brandtii; assembly: GCF_000412655.1. Classification (NCBI taxonomy): domain Eukaryota; kingdom Metazoa; phylum Chordata; class Mammalia; order Chiroptera; family Vespertilionidae; genus Myotis; species Myotis brandtii. The sequence continues at coordinate 4,291,344 of NW_005356635.1, forward strand.
TTCGAGATATGAGCTGTCTCTCGGCCAATTTTTTGCTTTGAGTTGCGAGCTAAAATTCGGATTACGAGCCAGCTTCAGATACCCCACCGCTAGTTGGCACAGCGAACATCACAGTGAACGCCACAACATCAGCCCAGCATGATGTGTCTCACTCGTTCACTTTTGATTTGACATACGAGTAATTTGAGTTACGAGCTCCATCACGGACCGAATTAAACTCGTAAGTCAAGGCCCCACTGTATTTCTTCAAACAGTTTTTCTAATCATTGCTCCATTTCCTCTCCTTCTGGCACCCCTATTATGCAGATGTCGTTTCGTTTCATGTTGTCCCAAAGTTCCCTTAGGCTCTCCTCCTCTTTTTTAAGTTATTTTCCTATTGCTGCTCTGCTTGAGTGTTTTTTCCTACCTTGTCTTCTAGCTCACTGATGCGGTCCTCCGCTTCCAGTCTACTGTTGATGCTTTCTATTGTGTTCTTTATTGCAGTGATGTCATTCTTCATTTCTTCTTGGTTCTTCATTTCCTCTTGGTTCTTACACATATTGTTAAATTGGTCTTCAATCCTTTTCAGTGTCCTTATAACCATTGCTCTGAATTCTTTGTCTGACATATTGCTTGCCTCCATTTGGTTTACTTTCTTTTTCAGTGATTTCTCCTTTTCTTTCATATGGGGGCTGTTTCTTTGTCTCCCCATGTTCGCTCCTCTCAGGGTGTCTGGTTATGTAGCTCTCTCTCTCCTGTGTTGACTCTCTCTAGGCCAGTAGTTCTCAACCTTGGCTGCACATTAGAATCACCTGGGAATCTTTTTAAAATCCTGATTTCTGGGCCTCATCCTCCAGAAATTTTGTTTCTTTGTTACTAATGTTGTGGCCCCACCCCATAACAAAGAAACAGAATTTCCAGAGGATGAGGCCCAGAGATCAGGATTTTACAAAGATTCCCAGGTGATTCTAATGTTCAGCCAAGGTTGAGAACCACTGCTCTCGGCAATCTCTGACCTTTCTATCCATGGATTGCCTCACCAGCTGTGTTTAATTCACTAATTCCAGGTGGGTGTTATTCAATTCAGCTGTTCCTTCTATCTGCTGTGTGAGAAGGTGCAGGACCTGTCTGCATATTCAGCCATCACCTTGTCTCCCCCTGGACAAACATTTTAGGCACCTGTGGCCAGGGAGGCTGGAGTCTCGGTGTTTGTGGGTTCACAGTTGAGGCAGCTGGTCCCTGGGCCTTGTGGTTGTAGAGTCCCGGGAGGTATCCGAGGTCTCCCCAATTGAAGGTAAGGCTGGGCTTCTGATCACAGACACTCTCTCCTTTAAGATAGCGCAGTCTCTGTGGCAAAGCTGGCTGCTCTGGAAAAGATTTCAGCAGTAGTAGAGGCTGCCTGGCCAGGGGAGTCTGGTCCACCAGTCCCCAACAGTCCTGTGGAATATAACTGCCCCTCACTCACAAATACAGACACTCCCTGCAGGTCCACACACTCTCCTTTTGCTCTCTCACTCACACACTATCTTGCAGCCTGCCATCCCATCAGCCGCTATCTTGGATCTATACATTCATACATCTTTTAAAATAAAAATTGGATTAAACTATACAATTATAGTGTTAGGGCTTCAATTCATTTTTGTTTTCCAATTAACAAGTACTAAAGGTTTTTCCATGCCTGCATTTCCCGGCATACTTGTCCATTTTATTTTTAAATTGTATTTATAATATTTCCTATGTACTATAGTTAATTTATGCTAAATCTAGTGACCTCTCAGCAATTCACTGTTGCTAACTTTGTCTTCCATTGCTTCCAGGTCACTACTCTCCCTTGATTTTGCTTCCTTCTCATTTTTCTTTGTTGACTGTCTTTGCTTCCTTTTACCCCAAATATTGAGGGCTTCCAGGGTTTGCCTTGAGCGTCTCTTGATTTCTTTGAGTCTGCTGTCCTTAAATATCTCCTACATGCTGATAGCCCTTTTGTTTTATCTCCAAGGGGATCTCCCATGAACTTGACATTTGCATATCTCTGATTCCAAACCTGCACCTCTATTTGGGTGCCTAAGAGAACATTAAATACTTTACTTAGCAAAATTAAACTTGAAAGCTCACTCTACTCTCCATCTTCTCCATTTCCAAAAAAAGGCAATGCATTTACTCAGGCCAAAGACTTTGAACTAGTTACCCTCCTTTCTGTTTCATAGCCCCACATCTATTATCTGCAAGTCCTATAAACCCTATGTCCAGACTCTAAGACTTCTCACATCCTCCAATCTATTTCTCTTGTCTGCCTCTCATATCTAATCTATCTCTTGCTTCGATTATTATAGTAGCCTCCTAATGAATCTCCCTGCTTCTGGTCTTCCTAAAGTCTATTCCAATACAATAGTTGGAGTGATACTTTGAAAACATAAGTCTGGTCAAAACTATCCAGTGGCTTCTAATCTTACTCAGAGTAAGCCAAGGTCCTATAAAATACTGTACCTGACCTGACTTTTTGTTTTAATACTAGAGGCCCGATGCACGAATTCATGCACAGGTGGGGTTCCTCAGCAATCAAGGCCTATCGGGGGGCCAACCAGCATGGGGGGGAGGACCATGGGAAGTAGGCCAGCCAGGGAGAGGGGCTGCAGGAGGTTGACTGGCCAGCCCCCCTCATCGGGGCCAATTGGGGGGCCAACCAGGGGGAAGGGCTGTGGGAAGTTGGCTATGGGAGCACACTGACTACCAGGGGGCAGCTCCTGCACTGAGTGTCTGCCCCCTGGTGGTCAGTGAGCGTCATAGCGACTGGTCGACCGGTTGTTCCAGTCGTTCAGTCGTAACGATCGCTTAGGCTTTTATATAGATAGATGCCCTCTTCTCACTCACCTGCTCTTTTTTGCTGTTCCTAGACAATCCCAGGCATGTGCCTGCCACAGAGCTTTTGCACTTGCTATTCCTTCAGCCTAAAATGTTGCTCCCACATTTAGCACATAGCTGCTGTCTCACTTCCTTCAGGTTTCTGACCCACCCTATCTAACCAACAGCACCCCATCCCCACCTCCACCCTGGCACTCTGAATGCCTCTTTGGCCCTATGCCACAAGTTCTAATATGTAGTGCTCTACATTGGCCTGAAGAGTCCCAGGTTCAATCCTAGTCAAGGGCACATGCCCAGGTTGTGAACTCCATCCCCAGTAGGGGGCATGCAGGAAGCAGCCAATCAATGATTCTCTCTCATCATTAATGATTCCACCAATGATGTTACCAGGGATTGAGCCCAAAATCTAGGCATGTGCCCTGACCTGGAATTGAACCAGCAACCTTTTTATGCATGGAACAATGCCCAACCAGTTGAGCCACACTGGCCAAGGCATATTTTTCCTACTATTTCTACCAAATTTTTCTTTGTATATCTTGAAACTTTATGGTTATGAAATTAAAGATGTTGACACTGTTCCTGGTGAGTTGTGCCCCTCACCCTTGTGCCAGCTTCCACATCACTTATTTGCTCTTCAGCTATGCCCATTATGTGACTCAGTGTATCAGTGAGGGGTGTTGGAGGGGGCTTTTTTGACAAATATTTTAAGATCAAAGTGTATTATTCAGAATTTCTCTTTAAGTGGTCTTTGGCTTAAACACTATTCCATCTGATGTTAAATTGCTACACCTGCTTTCTTTAGTTAGCATCTGCTTGGTGCATTGTTTTCATCCTTAGACTTTAAACCTTTTAACCGAGTTTTTTTTAATTAAATCTTTACTGTTCAGATTATGACATTGGTTCCTCTTTTTCCCCCCATAACTCCCCTCCACCCAGTTCCGACCCCACCCTCCACCCTCACTCCCCACCCACTGTCCTCATCCATAGGTGCATGATTATTGTCCAATCTCTTCCCACACCCCCCACACCCCTTTCCCCCCCAAGAATAGTCAGTGCACTCCCTTTCTATGCCCCTGGTTCTATTATAATCACCAGATCATACTGTTCATCAGATTATTTATTCACTTGATTTTTAGATTCACTTGTTGATAGATGTGTATTTGTTGTTCATAATTTGTATCTTTACCTTTTTCTTCTTCTTCCTCTTCTTAAAGGATACCTTTCAGCATTTCATATAATACTGGTTTGGTGGTGATGAACTCCTTTAGCTTTTCCTTATCTGTGAAGCTCTTTATCTGACCTTCAATTCTGAATGATAGCTTTGCTGGATAAAGTAATCTTGGTTGTAGGTTCTTGCTATTCATCACTTTGAATATTTCTTGCCACTCCCTTCTGGCCTGCAAAGTTTCTGTTGAGAAATCAGCTGACAGTCGTATGGGTACTCCCTTATAGGTAACTGACTTTTTTTCTCTTGCTGCTTTTAAGATTCTCTCTTTGTCTTTTGCTCTTGGCATTTTAATTATGATGTGTCTTGGTGTGGTCCTCTTTGGATTCCTTTTGTTTGGGGTTCTCTGCGCTTCCTGGACTTGTAAGTCTATTTCTTTCACCAGGTAGGGGAAGTTTTCTGTCATTATTTCTTCAAATAGGTTTTCAATATCTTGCTCTCTCTCTTCTTCTGGCACCCCTATAATTCGGATGTTGGTACGCTTGAAGCTGTCCCAGAGGCTCCTTACACTATCTTCGTATTTTCGGATTCTTTTTTCATTTTGCTTTTCCGGTTGGGTGTTTCTCGCTTCTTCGCATTTCAGATCTTTGACTTGATTCTTGCGCTCCTCTGGTCTGCTATTGGGTGTAATATTCTTTATTTCAGACCATGTATGCTTAATTTCTAGTTGTTTCTTTATCATAGCATCGAGGGTCTCATTAGTTTTCGTGAAGCTCTCCAAAAGTTTATTGCAAGCCCTCAAAATTGCGTTTTTTAGCTCTATATCCTCCATTTCTGTCATGTTTTTTTGTCTCCGCATTTTTTATGCTTTCTTGGTGCACCCCCTAGTGGTCTTTGTGCGCAGTCTTGTTCTAGTTGAGCCTTGATTGTTGTAGTTAATACTAGAGGGATTTGACCACCAGGCCGACTGGCTGTGTGAATCAGCTGTGTCTGCCGCGGAAAACTTCTGTCCTCTGGGGAGGTGCTAATCTAGCCTTTGCCTGAGGCGATCCGGCAAATGGCTCTGCGCAGGGCTTGGGCGGGGCGGGCTCAACAGGGCGGGCGGAGGGAGCCGTTATGGTGCCCTCAGTCCTGTTCCCAGAGGCTCTGCTTCTCAGAACCCCAGGAACCGCTGCAAACCTCGGAGAGAAAGCTGCCTTCCAACTGATGCCAGACACTCCCGCTTCTCCCGTTTGGGTCCGAGTCCCCAGCGATTCGCCCGTATCTGGAGCTCAGAGTCTGAGACTCCCCCCTGACCGAAAACGACAACCGCGCTCTCAGCCACCAGCCCGCTTTGCGCGCGCACCTCCGCACCTGAGTATTTTCCACACTGCGCCTCCTCTGAGCCTCGGTGTGCTGTTATTTTTCCTTCTAGTTGAAGAGTCTCTCCTCAGCCAGCCTTCCTGTGGTTCTGGGTGATGTCCGTTCCGTCTTTTAGTTGTATTTTTGAAGTGGTTGTTTGCGGCAGCAGTCTCCGGTGTTTACCTATGCCGCCATCTTAGATAATTCCATGAATTATTTTAATTGCAACAATGATCAGGATCATTTATTGGCGGGAGGCATTCCTAAGGAGTGCGGAGGACAGGGAGTAAAATGAAAGCTTGTCTGCATAGTATCTCCATAAAATGGTCAAGCTTTCATTACCAGGGATGTTATACCTGTGACCCTGGGAGAGTCTTTTGTTGTATTTTTTAAGTGGTTGTGCGAGGCAGCAATCTCCGGTGTTTACCTATGCCGCCATCTTGGTTTCTCCCTTAACCTAGTTTTGAGGTGGATGTGTCTCTTGTAAACAGCATTGAGATGGATTTTGTTGCTTTCCTCAACCTAACAAAATCAATCTTTTAATACATTCTATTTTAATGGTTACTCTAAACTGTTAACTATCTTTTTTATATAAATAGAATTAACTTCCAGGTTCTCTAGTTATTTATTTTCCTTGACAACAATACTCTCAAGTCCTTCAGAAAATATTAGCTATATATATATTCTAATTTATATATAATCTCCCTCTGGCTCCTAATTCTGTGTTCTTGAATACAAGCATCTCTGACAGGTAAACCTGGCGCCTCTCTGTCGTGGCCTTGAATTTCCTCAGGTGTTTGTTGATTCTTGGTGTGTGTTCATTTTTGTGTTTGAGAATCCCTGCTTTTCTGCATGTTCTGCTCACTGAAATTTGCTTCTGATAACTGTGGATAAGTGGTTTGTGCTGCTGAGGGGTCAAAAACTAGGCTCTCAGCCCCAAGTGGGGCTCAACACAGAGGGGAGGACGAGGGCTACCTCCCAACTGACATCCTCACATTTACCTCAGGGCCCCTCCTGCTTCTCATTTCTGTTGACTTGGAGCTCAGAAAGGGTGTGTTTTGGGTTAGTGGTTTCAGTTGGTCATTTACCACTCTGGATATGGTCCCATCTGCTTTTTTATGTTTAGGAATTCCTCATGGTTATTTCTGCTGATGAAAGTTTTTCCTATTTTCTAGAACCATTATTGATTTGTTCTCTTTGAGACTTGGAATTGAAGGGAAGTTAAAAACACTGATCAATTCTTGTTACTCACCCATCTCATACTCCTTTCTCCCTCTTTTCCTCTCTTCCTTCCTTTTATTTCATGGGGGGAGGGATGAAAATGCAGAACAATACTGTGAGTTCTGGGGCCTTTGCAGGTAAGTGGTCACTCATTTGGCAGAGGGTAGTGGTTTAGCTTCTGTTTAGCCTGCCCACTGAACCCCCGCCCCCGGGGAGCTGCAGCCTGGAAGCTCCTCCTGCAAGGCTGTGGAGCAGACCCATTCGCCTTCCCTGCAGCTGCACAGAGACACCAGCCTGAATCACCAAAGGCTGTGGGGAAGTGGGGAGAGCAGAGGCCAAGGAAGGGCCATAGAGAGGTTAATGTGGAATGGCCTCCTGGAGGAAGGGCACCTTTAGGAGAAGGAATGGAGTTGTAGTCATCCCAGTCCTTCTTGAAAACCCCACTGGGGTGCTCCCTCCTCTGAGGAGGGCTGCCCTCAGTGTCCTCCAAGCCTCCAGGCCAGCGCTCACAGTGCTCTCCCCAACTTGGTGTTTCCCAGGGAAGGAACTGGGTTGCAGCATCTTTGTGCTCCCCTCAGTATATGCTGGTCAAATTATTTGAATAAATTGCAAGCATTTGAAAGTATCCAAATTCTGTTTGCTCTGGCCTGCTTGAGTCTCTCAAGACTCCACAGCATTGCAGCCCATTCCTCGTCCAGGTCAGAGTAACACCCTGCCCCTGTTTATAGATAATTAGACTTGAGGGAATCCAACCCCAAATTAGTGCCGCCACCAGCCTCCCCACCTCCTTGGTTCCACAGGCACCTTCCCACTCCAGGTCCTCAGCTTCCCTTCTCTTTCCCTTTGCTGAACAGCTAATGAAACCTGAGGAGATTCCAGTTCTCCAATACGTGAACGGGGATGACCTTCTTCTGCTGGCCATTTTAATAAGGATTCGACGCCTGTTTCATAAACTTGAAGGATGTGTGAATTTTCCCTCCGGTCAGGTTTGGGAAAAATTAAAGCAACCTTCCTACCTTTCTTCACTTTCTGTAAAACTGATGGCCCTTTGTCACAATTCCAGTATAAAGAAAGACACCAAAACAACAATAGCAGCTCTAATAAATGAAAAAATTTAACTAAGTATAATGGTGCTTTCACTTGTTTCATTGATTTTTTTTAAGGAGGGGGTGCAGGAGATTTCAAGAAGAGTATATAAAATGATTAGGGAAGACCAAGAAATAGGCTTTATTATAAATTTAGAACACATCCTGAGTCATCACTGGTTTACATTCTTGGTCAGGGAAAACTATCTCACTTTCAGGACAGCAGAGAATGAGCAAATCAGCAAAAGTGTTCATGTCAGCTAGAGTTCTATCGGGAAAACAGAAAACAGGGAGGGGTCAGACGTTTCCAAAACCATCCTAAAGGCTAGGGAAGTGAAGGTCAAGAAAAACCCCACTGGCTTTCAGGAAAATTGGGAGTGAGAGGATCTCAGGAAGCTAACAGCAAGGAAGTGAGGGTGGCAGGAGCTCTCCTGGAAGAGCTCCCCCTCACATTTGAGAGTGGGACTAACAAGAAACGGCCACCTACCTGATCCTCCGCCCTCCTGCCAGGGATGAATGGGGGCCTGCTTCTCTCCCACCTGGCAAACATCAGGCAGGTGCCTCTTGCTGGGGAATCATAACTGGGACTGCTGGCAAGGGATTTTAGAACATTGTGTATTTCCCCTTCCAAGGGGAAGGTGGGGGTGCTGCTGAGTCTGCAAGGACAGCCCATCACAGTTTCTTCTGCTCAATGATAAAGTTGCTTTAGAGAACAACGAAGAGTTGAGAGGAACACCTGCACACTGCCTTTCTGAACTTCCCGGACTTCTCAGTTCCCTGTTCTTTTCTTTTAAATTTTATAATAGTTTTATTGGAGTGGAATGACCTAAAGCTATCATTCAACTTTATTTTTTTAATTATAGTTGACATACAATATAATATTAGCTTCAGGTGTACAACATAGTGATTCAACATTAACTTACCTTACAAAGTGATCACCACAATAAGCCTAGTAACCATTTGTCACCATAGATAGTGATTATGATTATTACTAACTTTATTCCCTATGCTTTACAGTATATCCCCATGACTTACATTATAACTGGAAGTTTGTACTTCTTAATCTCCTGCTCCTTTTCTGCCCAACACCCTGTTCTCTGGGAGAGGGAGAAATGTAGTTTGAGGGGCCATTCCTTATAGTGAATTCCAAATTTTGTGCGAAATGCACAAGAGGGATTAAGCCTATCAACAATTCACCACTTAGTGTGAAGTACTAAACCCTATTGTTTTCCTACAAAGAGCCCCCTGAGGAAGTGCAAGTTGGGAATGGAAGGTAAAGGAGTAAGTGGAAGAATGGAGTATTCCTGGGAAGGCTGAGTAGGAACCAGTAGGAAGGAGCTGAGTCACTGGGAGATGGGGTCTAATTCTTGGTATTAAGCCATTTGCCACCTTTTATGTTGTTGTTGCCTTTAGTTAGCTTGCTTTATAAGAACTCTGTTAACATTGAAGATTTAACTTTATTATTTTTCATTTCTACACTTGCTAATCTCCCCTGCTATCTTTGTGAAAAAGAGGTTACTAGACTCATGTCTGGATCAACACTAAATCTCTCTTTTCTATTTTTGACTTTTGCCTCTTCTTTTTCATTGATGAGGGAAATTTTTGTTTCAAGTAAGATAGAAATATTAAATTAATTGAGCAAATGTGTATAAGCATATCTCTGAAAAATAGCACATAAAGTACAAGTAACAGTCACAACAAAGCCTCAACTAAATCTGTTCTTGTAGATTAGTAAAACTTATTTCATGGATGTAAAGCCCATAGTAGACACTGAATAACACCTTGATTAATTGGACATAGGCAAAATAATGAGATGACATTTTTTTTTGCAGTAGTAGTTTCAGATGTAGAGCATAGTGGTTAGACAATTATATACTTTACAAAGTAATATCTTGATATTTCAAATACCCATCTGACACCATACATAGTTATTATCCTATCTAATAAGAGGATATATAGGATATCCTATCCTATATATCCTATCTAATAAAAGAGTAATATACAAATTGATACTTTACATCCATGTAACTATTTTGTGACTACCAACCTGTAGTTCTTAATCCCTTCACCTTTTTCAACACCTCTCCTTCCCCTCTATCAATCATCAGTCTGATCAATGAGTCTGTTTCTATTTTGTAATATATATCCTATCTAATAAAAGAGTAATATACAAATTGACCATCACTCCAACACACAAGATGGCCGCCTCCATGTGGACACAAGGTGGCCAGCAGGGGAGGGCAGTTGGGAGGAACCAGGCTTGAAAGGGAGGGCAGTTGGGGGTGATCAGGCCTGCAGGGGAGGACAGTTGGGGGTGATCAGGCCAGCAGGGGAGGGCAGTT
>NW_005356635.1:4301486-4307032 GCF_000412655.1 Myotis brandtii
TTGTGAGAGGGATCCCAGATTGGAGAGGGTGCAGGCTGGGTGAGGGACACCTCCCTCCCCCCCCGCCCCCACCCCGTGCACAAATTTTGTGCACCGGGTCTCTAGTGTATATATATGTATATATATCACCTCTTCGTTATCCACTGGCCTATTGATGGATACTTGGGTTGCTTCCAGAGCTTGGCTATCCTAATATATAAAAACCCTGGGTCTGTCACATCCACAACAACCAGAGACTCGATCTAATGCCCATGCTGCAGGTGTAGTAGGCTCTGGTGGGTGGGAACTTGTGGCAGCAGAGACAGGGATGGGGGAGGCGGGGCCAGCACTCACACTCACTCACAACCACACACACACACAGACACACCCAACACCCACCAGTTCACAGCCTTTTCTTCCTTTCTTTCCCTCCCTCCCAGCTTGCTCTCGGAGCCTCTGTCAGAATGAGGAAACAAAACAGACTGGACCTGAAGAGGTCTGGATGGAAGGGAGGGCTGGCAGAGGGTGGAGTGCCCCCACTGGCCCCAACCCCTTCCAGCCGGGAAAGAGGAAGAGGGAGACAGGGAGGCAGGGAGGCCTGGAGGACTGCTGAGGAAAACAGAGACAGAGACTGGGCGAGATCAGGCCGACAGGGGAGGGCAGCTGGGGGCAATCAGGCAGGCAGGCAGAGGCAGTTAGGTGTGATCAGGCAAGCAGGCAGGCAAGTGGTTAGGAGCCAGCAGTCCCAGATTGAGAAAAGGATGTCCAACTACTGGTTTAGTTCCTGCCTGGCACTCGAACCCACTGCCAGCACCAGAGCTGCTGCTCACACCTGCTGCCGGCACCCGGCGCCAGCCCCAGTCCCTCAGTGCTGTCAGCGGGTGCGAGCAGCAGCTGCCGGGCCTGATCGCCCCTCCAGGCTTCTCTACCTCCCCTTGCTCCAAAGGGCAATCAGGGTTGGCAGCTGCCTCTCGCACCTGCTGCCAGCACCAGCCCCGCTTGCATTCATAGCCGGTGCCGGCCCCAGTCGCCTCTGAGGGCCTCTCCACCTCCTCCTGCTCACACCCGCTGCTGGCACTGGCCCCAATCGCTCTGCACTGTCAGTGGGTGCGAGCGGGGCCAGCACCATCAGAGTGGTGGTGGCGGCGGCAGGAGCAGGGCTGCCAGCAGACAGGGGACTAAGGGCCATAGCGGGAGGGGCCAGGCAGGGATGTGGAGGATGGGCCGAGACCGGTCCCTGTGCCCACTGCAGCCTCATGGCCCACAGTTCCTTTCAAGGTGCACAAATTCATGCACTGGGCCCCTAGTCTATATATAAAAGCCTAAGCGGCTGTTACCACCAAACAACTGGAATGACTGGAACAACCCATCGATCAGTCGCTATGACACACACTGACCACCAGGGGACAGATGCTCAGTGCAGGAGCTGCCCCCTGGTGGTCAGTGTGCTCCCACAGTGGGAGCGCCACTCAGCTGACCAACCTGTCCTGGCAGCCCACCAGCCCAGCAGCAGCCACTCACTCTCTCAGTTGTCCTGCAGGTCTAATCTCCAGAGAACAGCCCAGGCACGGATGGACCAGCGCCACTGGCATGATCCCAACAGCATCACCAGCCTCCTAGAAGTCGGCTTCAGGCATCATGGCCGCTTCTCCTCCCTAGACGCTCCACAAGGAAGAAACAATATAAAAGCGGCCACCAGGTGGCTCCCGGCAACAGGTGCAAATGTCAGCGGGATGAATCCGGATCCTCGCCCAGCAAGGGCATCCCACCACCCGCCTGGAGGGCCAATCGCATCCTGGCCCCCAACCCCCATGGAACCCTACCCGTGCACGAATTCATGCACCAGGCCTCTAGTTATAAATAATGCTGCAATGAATATAGGGGTGCATATATTCTTTTAACTTAGTGTTCTTGGCTTCCTCAGATATATACCTATTTCTTGAGGAACCTATATATTGTTTTCCACAGTGGCTGCACCAGTCTGCAGTCTCACCAGTGGTGTACTAGGGTTCCCTTTTCTCCATATCCTCACCAACTCTTGTTGTTTGTTGATTTATTGATGATAGCCATTCTGACAGGTGTGAGGTGATATTTCATTGTGATTTTAATTTGCATATCTCTTTTCATATTGGCCTCTTAGGAAGTGTCTATTAAAGTTCTCTGCCCATTTCTTAATTGCTTGTTTATTTTGGTGTTGTTGATAACTTTTGGATATTAACTCCCTCTCAGATATATCATTGACAAATATCTTCTTCCATTCAGTAGGTTGTCTTTTCATTTTGTTGATGCTTTCCTTTGCTGTGCAAAAACTTTTAAGTTTGATGTAGTCCTATTTATTTATTTATTTATTTATTGTTATTTCTTTTTTTATGTATTTTTATTCCTTTGCCGAAGGAGATATGTCAGAAAAAAACATTGGTATGAGAGATGTTGGTGATTTACTGTCTATGTTTTCTTCTGGGAGTTACATGGTTTTACGTCTTACATTTAAGACTTTATCCATTTTTAGTTTATTCTTGTGTATGGTGTAACTAGGTGGTCTAGGTTTTGGTTTCTTTTAACACATTGCGTACCGCATAGAAATCTCTAAGACATACGCCAGGGACCGCACGTTTTTGGGCAAACTGCACGTTATTTAAATCATCATAATGCACTTTAGGTGTTGTTTTTCAATAATTATAACATTTTTATTTACAAAAACAATTAAACAATTAAAGTTCCTAGTACTTTTTTAACGTATGGTACTGCGTAAAACATTTTCCTCTATGAAGAGGGACCAAACAAAATTTACATAAGTATCTAGATTCGCTCCTTTTTCCATTTGCGTGAAAAACGAGAACACTTGTGAGCGGTCCTTAACAGATGGCACTCGAAACACGAGAAAACTCCTGAGCAGTACGAAATGTGTTAAGTATCTGTCAAATTTCCTTAACACCATTTATTGAATATACTGTCTTTACCCGATTGTATGTTTTTGCCTCCTTTGTCATGTACTTACTGACCATATAAGTGTGAGTTTATTTCTGAGCTCCCTTTTCTGTTATTTTTATCTATATGTCTGTTTTTATGTCAGAACCATGCTATTTTGATTACTATGGCCTTGTAGTATAGTTTGATATCAGGTAGCACGATTCTTCCAACTTTGTTCTTCTTTCTCAAGATCACTGTTACTATTTGGGAACTTTTGTGGTTCCATATAAAATTTTGAATTATTTGTTCTAGATCTGTAAAATATGCCATTGGTATTTTGATAGGGATTGCATTGAATCTGTAGATTTCTTTGGGTAGTATGGACATATTTTAATGAGATTAATTCTTCCTATCTATGAGCACAGTATATGCTTCCATTTATGGTATTTGTATATTCTCTAATTTCTTTTTTTTAAAGGAGTTTATTATTTTATTTTATTTTTAATATATTTTATTGATTTTTTACAAAGAGGAAGGGAGAGGGATAGAGAGTTAGAAACATTGATGAGAGAGAAACATCGACCAGCTGCTTCCTGCATACCCCCTACTGGGGATGTGTCCGCAACCAAGGTACATGCCCTTGACCAGAATTGAACCTGGGACCCTTCAGTCCGCAAGCCGATGCTCTATCCACTGAGCCAAACCAGTTAGGGCTAATTTCTTTTTTTATAAGAGAACATTTATTTATAAAGTCACAGAGGTAGAAGTAATTTGTAGAAGAAATCGATTTAGAAAACAAATTATAGAGGTAAAGGAAGGGCCCTAGGAACTTGGGAGTGAGAATGGTAATGGCCTGGATGGAGGAGGAGGGGGAAAGCAGAGGAAAGGCCTGGGCATGCTCCCAGGAGGGAGAGCACCTATTCTCTAATTTCTTCCATCAGTGTCTTATAATTTTCCAAGTACAGATCTTTTACCAGCTTGGTACTTTATTTATTTATTTTTATGCAATTGTAAATGGGAATTTTTTTTAGTTTCTCTTTATGATAGTTCATTGTTGGTGTATAAAAACGCAACCAATTGCCCTGGCCAGTGTGTGCAGTGGTTAAAGCATCAGCCTGTGCATGGAAGGGTCACAGGTTTGATTCTGGTCAAGGGCACATACCTGGATTGCAGGTTCATCCCCAGTCCCAGTTGGGGCACATTGGGTAGGCAACCAATCAATGCCTCTCTCTCTCTCATATTGATGTTTCTCTCTATTTCTCTCTTTCTCTCTCTTTCCTGCTCCTTTTCACTCTCTGAAAATCAATGGGGAAAAATATCCTCAGATGAGGATTTTAAAAAAATGCAACCAATTTCTGAATATTTATTTTGAATCCTACTATTTTACTGAATTCATTTATCAGTCTTGCAAATAATGACAGTTTTACTTCTTCCTTTCCAATTCGATGCCATTTATTGCTTCTTCTTGTCTGATCTCTGTGGCTAGGACTTCTAGGACTATCAATATATATAAAACCTAATATGCAAATAAACCGAACAGTAGGACAACTGAACAACCGAACAACTGGTTGTTATGATGTGCCCTGACCACCAGGGGGCACACGCGGAATGTGGTGGGTATTGGCAGCAGGCGGCAGAGCGCAGAACATCGGCCGTGGTGGGATGGTGGAGCAGTTTGAGCAGGGGCGCCAGACCAAGGTGGGGTGCTGGTCGCTGTCATCAGGGAGAGCCTCTGGTGGTTACTGAAAATTCTTTGCTCCCCCGCACCACAGTTCTGCCTGGCACTCGCACCTGCTGCCAGCACTGGAGCTGCCACTCACATCTGCTGCTGGTGCTGGCCCTATATGCACCTGCTGCTGGTGCCATCCCCAATCACTCCGCGCCATCAGCGGGTGCAAGCTGGGCCAGCACCCTCAGCACATGGGAGCGACAGCAGTGGGACCAGGGCTGCTGGCAGACAGGAGAGAGGGGGCGCAGTGGGACGGGCTGGGCAGGGGCACGGAGGATGGGCCAAGACCTGCCCCTGTGCCTACAACAGCCTCATGGCCCACAGTTCCTTTCAAGGTGCACAAATTCATGCACTGGGCTCCTAGTCCTATATAATAAATAGGAATATGCAAATTGACCATCACTCCATCACAAAGATGGTGGCACCCACAGCAGAGGCGGGGTTTCCATAACATAAGATGGCTGCACCCATAGTGGAGGCCAAGTTCCCATAACGAGCCTTAATGAGCAATCAGCATGGACCTGAGGCTGTACCCCCCACCTGATGGGGCTTGACAGGGACATCAGGCCGCGCCCCCTGCCTTGGCGCCAGGCGGGGGACCTCAGGCCGTGCCCCCCAACCAGCAGGGCTTGATGGGAGACCTCAGGCCATGCCCCCCACCCCAGCGCCAGGATGGGGGGCCTGAGGTTGCAACCCCCACCCAGCAGGGGTTGACGGGGGACCACAAGGTGCGCCCCCCACCCTGGTGCTGGGCCAGGGGACCTCAGGCTGCTCCCCCCATCCCAATGCCAGGCTGGGGGACCTGAGGCCATGCCCCCCACCCCAGAACCAGGCCGGGGAACCTGAGGCTGCGCCCGCCACCTGGCAGGGCTTGACGGGGAACCTCAGGCCATGCCCCTCACCCAGCAGGGCTTGACAGGGGACCTCA
>NW_005356635.1:4308453-4326364 GCF_000412655.1 Myotis brandtii
AGGGCCGTTTTCAGGCTGGCAGGGGACTGAAGCTCCCAACCGCTTTTTTTCTTTTTTTTTTTTTATTCTGGGCCAGCTTTAGCTCTGAGGCCTCGGCTGCTGAAAGCAGGTTTCTGGCCTTTGTTTACCTTCTGTATTTGATACAATGTTGCGGTCCGGCTGGCTGAAGCCCGGCTGACTAAAGCAGGTTTCTGGGGTTTTGTTTAGCTTCTATATTTGCAACATAGTTGCTTAGAGTTGCAGCTGAGAGGCCGGCAAGTCAGGCGGGGAACGTTGGAGTCCGCCGTCACTGGAGCAAGCAAGCCTCCCTGTTCGCTTCAGTGCATGGCCGCCGGCCGCCATCTTGGCTGGCAGTTAATTTGCATATCGCCCTGATTAGCCAATGGGAAGGGTAGCGGATGTACGGCTAATTACCATGTTTCTCTTTTATTAGATAGGATGCTATGTGTCCAACCTTCCAACTGGTCACTAGGATGTGCACTGACCACCAGGGGTCAGACGCTCAATGTAGGAGCTGCCGTGACCTGCACTGGCCATTTACAGAGAAACGGCACCACGGACCTGGAACCCACAAAGCAACACTTGGCCTCCCGCAAGTGGGACCAGGTTGTGCCACCATCCCAGAGTGACGGCCCACCAAATCTCAGCCAACATTGCTGAGACCCTATGGCGCAAAATGCAGCCCACAGCCCAGCCCAGCCCGGAAATGGTGGCTGTGGGCGCCAGATAATGACATCATGTAGCAATGCCTAGTTTCCTCTCCCTAGCGACTAGCCTCCTTGGAGTTTATTTAGCCCAGGAACATGAGTTGCTTTATAGCCAGGTGCAAACATTTTACACTTTAACCAAATTTCTGTGAAGTGTTTTCCCATGCCTCATCTCATTTGATCCTCACAGAGTCCTGGAGTAGGTAGATAGTAGACTTGGTGGAATCCTATTTTCTTTTCATTAGCTGGAAAATGGATATTTAAAAAACTTAGAAACTTGACCCGACTGAAAAGAAGAAATGGTGGACCTTGAAAATGACTTCAGGTTTTCTCACTGCACAGTTAAATATTAGTCAAACATTGCTGCAGTTAAATATTTTACCCTTTGTTCTCCCTGCATGATCTACAATAATAATCTGCTTTGTGTTGATATTTACTGCTGTGTTGCTGACAATTACCTGAAAGAGAAGTTGGGGTGCTTCACTGGGCTGGAAAAAGTTTAGCTAAATTAAAAAGCAGGTCTAATTAAGCAAGTTTACCTATATATATAAAGCTCTTGCTGGCGCCAACCACCCACAGGTGTTTCCATCTGTTATTGATAATCGTGAATTTGGTTGACACTTGTATTATAGAGAAAGGGCGAATAGCGATATTAAGATATTTCTTCTAATTTATTTTCAATGTACACTAATTCGTGCACCGTATCCCTAGTGTTGAATAAGAGTGGTGAGAGTAGACATTCCTGTCTTGTTCCTAATCTTAAGGGAAACACTTTCAGTTTTTCCCAGCTGGGTATAATATTAGCAGTGTGATGAGATGATATCTTAAACCATGTTACTTCTTTTTTTTTCTTTAAAAAATATGTATTTTTCTTTTCCTTCTGGGAATGTAAAAACAGTCCAGAAGGACTGCAATCCAGGATATGGATGGCTGTTCTGTGATGTCATGTCATCACTGTACCATAATTTCTTGGTCCTGTAATTTGCTATCCCAAGAAAAGACCTCCACCTTCCAGTTACCTCATAGTCCAATAGGGTACTGGAACTCCTGGAACATTTTTTAATTTCAGACATGAAGGAAGGGGATAAAAGGGGGGGGGAACAAAGACAGGATGCTCCCAACTAAGGTAGCTTCATAGATAGAGATCTTCTAATAATCTTCAACTTATATGTCTCATTGCCATGCCTAGGTGTAAGAAAGGTTGTGAAAAATGATCTCTTAGCTGGACACTTTGACTCACTGAATAAAATTGGGGTTCTGTTACTAAAGAAGAAGGGGTGAATGGATTTAGTTAGCTAACCAGCACTCTGCTACCTCAGTGGGGGTTTAGCTCACTGCTCTCAAACCCATAAACTTTTAAGAATTTAACTCTTAGATTTTAGGTGGGGTTTTTTTTGTTGTTGTTGTTCATTTACATATATTTTAAATTGAATTTATTGGGTGGCATTGGTTAATAAAATTATATAGGTTTCAGGTATACAATTATAGAATACATTATCTGTATATTGTATTGTGTGTTTACCACTCCAAGTTTCCTTCCATCACCACTTATCCCCCCTTTACCTCTTCTATTTCCTCCCAAACCCCACTTCCCTCTGGCAATCACCATAATGCAGTCTGTATCAAAGAGTTTTTCTTTTTTTCTGTGCTTAATCCCTTTACCCATCTCACCCAGCTCCTACTCCCCATCCCTTAGAGCCATCATTCTGTTTTCTGTACCCATGAGTCTGTCTCCACTTTATTAGTTTACTAGAGGCCTGGTGCACAAATTTGTGCATGGGTGGGGTCTGGCTGGCCTGCCCTGATCAGGGCAATTGGGCTGGGCTGGCCAGAGTGGGGGTGCTGTGGGTGGTTGGCCAGCCGGCCCCACCTCCTGGTCAAACTCTCGGTTGAACTCCCAGTCAAACTCCTGGTCGAGGGGACAATTTGCATATTAGCCTTTTATTATACAGGATTTTGTTCACTGGATTCCACATATAAGTGAAATCACATGATACTTGTCTTTCTCTGATTGGTTTATTTCACTAACCATAATAATTTCCAGGTCTATCCATGCTGTCATAAAAGGTAAGATTTCCTTCTTACAGCTGAGCAATATTACATTATGTAAATGTGTAAATGTACCACAGTTTTTTTATCCACTCATCTACTGATGGGCACTTGGGCTGCTTCCAAATCTTCACTATTGTAAATAATGCTGCCATGATCACAGGGTTGCATATATTCTTTCAAATTAGTGTTTCGGGTTTCTTTGGATAAATTCCCAGATATTAAGGGAAACACTTATTTTTTTGCCCATTGAGTTTGATGTTGGCTGTGAGTTTGTCATCTATGGCCTTCATTACATTGAGGTATGTTCCCTCTATGCCAAATTTCCTGAGAGTATTATTATAAATAGATCCTAGATTTTATCGAATGCTTTTTCTGCATCTATTGATATGATCATGTGGTTTTTATTCTTCATTTTGTTTATGTGATGTATCACATTAATTGATTTGTGACTATTATACCAACCTTGCATCCTAGGAATAAATGCCCCTTGATAATGGTGTATGATCGTTTTAATGTATTGCTGAATTCAGTTTGCTAATATATATTTTGTTGAAGATTTTAGCAACTATGCTCATCAGAGATACTGGCCGGTAATTCTCTTTCTTTGTAGTCTTTATCTGGTTTTAGAATTAGGATAATGCTGGCCTCATAAAATGAGTTTGTTAGTGTTCTTGAAATTTTTTTGGAATACTTTGAGGATAGGTATTAGTTCTTCTGTGAATGTTTGGTAAAATTCTCTTGTGAAGCCATTTGGTCCAGAGAGAACTTTTGTTTGTTCTGAGTTTTATTATTACTGCTTCATTTTCATTAGTTGTAATCTGTCTATTCAGATTCTCTGATTCTTCCTGATTTAGTTATAAAAGATTATATATTTCTAGAAATATGTTCATTTCATCCAGATTGTCCAGTTTGTTGGCATATAGTTGTTCATAGTATTTTTCTACAATTCCTTGTATTTCTGTAGAGTTGATTGCTATTTCTCCTCTTTCATTTCTGATTTTATTTATTTGGGTTCTCTCTTTTTTCCTTGATGAGTCAGGTTAAAGGTTTTCCGATCTTGTTTATATTTTCATTGATCTTTTTGTATTGTTTTTTAAGACTCTTATTTATTTCTGCTCTGATCTTTATTATTTTCTTCCTCTGCTCACTTTTGTCTTTGTTATTCGCTTTCTAGTTCCTTTAAGTATAAAGTTAGATCATTCATTTGAATTTTTCTTGTTTCTTGAGGTAGGCTTGTAATGCTATGAATTTCTTTCTTAGGACTGCTTTTACTGTGTCCCATAGGTTTTGGATTATGGTGTTCTCATTTTCATTTGTTTCAAGGTATCTTTTGATTTCTTCCTTGATCTCATTGTTGATCTATTCATTGTTTCGTAGCATGTGATTTAGCCTCTATGTATTTGTGTGTGTTTTTTTCAGTTTTTTCTTGTGATTGATTTCTAGTTTCATACTATTATGGTCAGAGAAGATGCTTGATATCATTTCAATTTTCTTAAATTTATTGAGACTTGTATTGTGTCCTACCATGTGGTCTATCCTAGAAAATGTTTCATGTGTATATAAAAGAATGTATATTCTGCTGCTGCTTTGGGGTGAAATGCTCTGAAGATATCAATTAAATCCATCTGATCTAGTATTTCATTTAACACCTCACTGACATCAGTGGATAGATCTTCCAGAAAATAACCACTAATGAATACACAAATAACAAACAAATAATTACCTTAAATGACACACTAGATCAGATGGGTTTAGTAGATATTTACAGAACATTTCATCCCAAAGCTGCAGAATATACATTCTTATTAAGTGTACATGAGACATTCTCAAAGATAGACCACATGAGACATTCTCAAAGATAGACATAAAATAAGTCTTTACAAGTTTAAGAAGACTGCAATATCAAGCACCTTCTTAAATCATAATGGCATGAAAGTAGAAATCAACACAATAAAAACCCTCAAAAACATTCAAACACAAGGAGGCTAAATGGCATGTTATTAAACAATGAATGGATTACCAATGAGATCAAGGAAGAAATAAAAAAAAAACTTCCTGAAAACAAATGAAAATGAACACCCAATAACCCAAAATCTATTGGACACAGTGAAAGCAGTCCTGAGAGGGAAGCTCATAGCATTACAGGCCTACCTCCAGCAACAAGAAAATCTCAAAGTATCTAACCCTACAACTAAAAGAGAACAACAAGAAAAGCCAAGTAAGTAAAAGGAAGGAAATGATAAAGATAAGAGAGGAAATAAATGACATAGAGACTTAAAAAAAAAAACAATACAAAAGATCAATGAAACCAAGAGCTGGTTCTTTGAAAAGATAAACAGGATTGATCAACCTTTAGCCAGACTCATCAAAAACAAAGAGAAAGGACCAAATTTATAAAATCAGAAATGAAAGAGGCAAAGTAATAACTCACATCACAGAAATACAAAGGATTGTAAGAAAATACTATGAACCACTACTAGTATATACCAACCAATTTAATAACCTGGGCAAAAATGGACAAATTCCTAAAATATACAATCTTCCAAAACTCAATAAGGAAGAATAAAAAAAAATAACAACTAATGAATAGACAAATAACTAATGAAATGGAAGCAGTAATTTTAAAAAATTCCCAGCAAACCAAAGTCCTGAACCAGATGGCTTTACAGGCAAGTTTTACCAAACAGTAAAAGATGAGCTAACACCTAACCTCCCCAAACTATTCCAAAAAATTCAAGAGGAAGGAAGATTTCCAAGATCTTTTAACTAGGCCAACACTATCCTAATTCCAAAACCAGATAAAGGCACTACAAATAAAGAAAATTACAGGCCAATATCCCTGATGAATATAGATGCTAAAGTCCTCAACAAAATATCAGCAAATTGGGTCCAGGAATTTATTAAAAAGATCATATACCATAACCAAGCAGGATTTATTCTGTGAAGGCAAGGCTGGTACAAATTTACAAATCAATGAATATGATACAACACATAAACAAAGAGAAGGACAAGGATAAAAATCACATTATCATAACAATAGATGCAGAAAAGGATTCAACAAAAGCCAGTACCAATTTTTGATAAAAATTTTCAGCCAAGTGGGAATAGGGGGATCATACCTCAACATAATAAAGGCCATATATGACAAACCTACAGCAACATCATACTCAATGGGCAAAAACTAAAACTATTTCCCTTAGGAACAGGAACAAGACAGAAATATTCACTCTCACCACTCTTATTCAACACTAGAGGTCCACACCACGATTAAATCATGTGTGTGTAGGGTCCCCTAGGCCTAGCCTGCCATCAGGGCCATGTCTGCCGCCCTGCGACGCCTCGCATGCTTTGCAGACACTGCAGGCACCCCGCAATGCTCTGCTGATGCTGCCAGCAACCCGTGATGCTCCGCCAATGCTGCCGGCGCCCTGGTTGGGGGGCGGGGGTGGGAGGGCCCGAGAGGTGCTCCAGCACCTCCTGGTGACCGGTTGTTTGGTCATTCTGCCATTATGGCATGACGACCACAGGCCTTTTATGATATAGATCAGTGATGGCGAACCTTTTGAGCTCAGCGTGTCAGCATTTTGAAAAACCTTAACTTTGGTGCCGTGTCACATATAGAAATTTTTTGATATTTGCAACCATAGTAAAACAAAGATTTATATTTTTGATATTTATTTTATATGTTTAAATGCCATTTAACAAAGAAAAATCAACCAAAAAAAATGAGTTTGCGTGTCACCTCTGACACGCGTGTCATAGGTTCGCCATCACTGATATAGATAGTACTGGAAGTCCTAGCCATTAGACAAGCAGAAAAATAAAAGGCATCCAAATTGTAAAGGAGGAAGTAAAACTGTCATTAATCACAGATGACATGATATTGTACACAAAAACCCCTAAAGACTCCACCAAAAAAGTACCAGATTTAATAAATGAATTGCCAATGCAGCAGGATATAAAATTAACATCCAGAAATTGATGGCATTTTATTCACCAATAATGAACTCTAAAGTAGAGAAACTAAAACACAATCCCATTTAACATTGCAATAACAATAACAAAACAAAAAAATAAGATACCTAGGAATAAACTTAACCAAGGAAGTAAAAGACCTGTACTCAGAAAACTATAAGACATGGAAAAAAAATAGTGGAAGATATAAACAGGTGGAAGCATTACTGTGTTCATGGGTTGGAAGAATTAACATCATTAAAATGTCCATACTACTAAAAGAAATCTATAGATTCAATGCAATCCCTATTAAAATACCAATGGTATATTTTACAGATCGAGAACAAACATTTCAAAAATTTATATGGAACCAAAAAGGACCCCAAATAGCCTCACCAATTTTGAGAAAGAAGAACAAAGTTGGAAGGATCACAATACCGGATGACAAGCTATACTACAAAGCCATTATAATCAAAACAGCCTGATACTGGCACAAGAACAGACATATAGAAGATGTGGTGTGGAGAGACCAAGATGGCGGCATAGGTAAACACCGGAGACTGCTGCCGCAAACAACCACTTCAAAAATACAACTAAAAGACGGAACGGACATCACCCAGAACCACAGGAAGGCTGGCTGAGGAGAGACTCTTCAACTAGAAGGAAAAATAACAGCACACCGAGGCTCAGAGGAGGCGCAGTGTGGAAAAAACTCAGGTGCGGAGGTGCGCGCGCAAAGCGGGCTGGTGGCTGAGAGCGCGGTTGTCGTTTTCGGTCAGGGGGGAGTCTCAGACTCTGAGCTCCAGATACGGGC
The DNA here is from genome assembly GCF_000412655.1 of Myotis brandtii. Taxonomy (NCBI): domain Eukaryota; kingdom Metazoa; phylum Chordata; class Mammalia; order Chiroptera; family Vespertilionidae; genus Myotis; species Myotis brandtii. The sequence continues at coordinate 4,315,981 of NW_005356635.1, forward strand.
GAATCGCTGGGGACTCGGACCCAAACGGGAGAAGCGGGAGTGTCTGGCATCAGTTGGAAGGCAGCTTTCCCTCCGAGGTTTGCAGCGGTTCCGGGGGTTCTGAGAAGCAGAGCCTCTGGGAACAGGACTGAGGGCACCATAACGGCTCCCTCCGCCCGCCCTGTTGAGCCCGCCCCGCCCAAGCCCTGCGCAGAGCCATTTGCCGGATAGCCTCAGGCAAAGGCTAGATTAGCACCTCCCCAGAGGACAGAAGTTTTCCGCGGCAGACACAGCTGATTCACACAGCCAGTCGGCCTGGTGGTCAAATCCCTCTAGTATTAACTACAACAATCAAGGCTCAACTAGAACAAGACTGCGCACAAAGACCACTAGGGGGTGCACCAAGAAAGCATAAAAAATGCGGAGACAAAAAAACATGACAGAAATGGAGGATATAGAGCTAAAAATCGCAATTTTGAGGGCTTGCAAAAATGTGCTAGAAGCTGTCAATAAACTTGAGGAGAGAGTCACGAAAACTAATGAGACCCTCGATGCTATGATAAAGAACCAACTAGAAATTAAGCATACACGGACTGAAATAAAGAATATTATACAGACACCCAATAGCAGACCAGAGGAGCGCAAGAATCAAGTCAAAGATTTGAAATGCGAAGAAGCAAAAAACACCCAACCGGAAAAGCAAAATGAAAAAAGAATCCGAAAATACGAAGATAGTGTAAGGAGCCTCTGGGACAGCTTCAAGCGTACCAACATCAGAATAATAGGGGTGCCAGAAGATGAGAGACAGCAAGATATTGAAAACCTATTTGAAGAAATAATGGCAGAAAACTTCCCCCACCTGGTGAAAGAAATGGACTTACAGGTCCAAGAAGCGCAGAGAACCCCAAACAAAAGGAATCCAAAGAGGACCACACCAAGACACATCATAATTAAAATGCCAAGAGCAAAAGACAAAGAGAGAATCTTAAAAGCAGCAAGAGAAAGAGACTCAATTACCTACAAGGGAATACCCATACGACTGTCAGCTGATTTCTCAACAGAAACTTGGCAGGCCAGAAGGGAATGGCAAGAAATATTCAAAGTGATGAATACCAAGAACCTACAACCAAGATTACTTTATCCAGCAAAGCTATCATTCAGAATTGAAGGTCAGATAAAGAGCTTCACAGATAAGGAAAAGCTAAAGGAGTTCATCACCACTAAACCAGTATTATACGAAATGCTGAAAGGTATCCTTTAAGAAGAGGAAGAAGAAAAAGGTAAAGATACAAATTGTGAACAACAAACATGCATCTATCAACAAGTGAATCTAAGAACCAAGTGAATAAATAATCTGATGTACAGAATGAACTGGTGATTATAATGAATCAGGGACATAGAAAGGGAATGGACTGACTATTCTTGGGGGGGAAAGGGGAATGGGAGATGCGGGAAGAAACTGGACAAAAATCGTGCACCTATGGATGAGGACAGTGGGTGGGGAGTGAGGGCGGAGGGTGGGGCGGGAACTGGGAGGAGGGGAGTCAGGGGGGGGAAAAAAAGAGGAACAAATGTAACCTGAACAAAAAAGATTTAATTAAAAAAAAAAAAAAAAACTGTGGTACATCTACACAATGGAATACTACACTGCAGTAAAAAAAAAGAAGGAATTCTTACCATTTACAACAGCATGGATGGAACTGGAGATCATTATGCTAAGTGAAATATCCCAGTCAGAGCAGGATCACAATACTGGATGACAAGCTATACTACAAAGCCATTATAATCAAAACAGCCTGGTACTGGCACAAGAACAGACATATAGATCAATGGAACAAATTGACTCACACCATTATGGTTTATTAATATTTGTCAAAGGAGGTAAGAGCATACAATGGAGTTCAGTCTCTATATCTCCTAGCGCAAGGGCAACAAAGAAAAAAAATGGGACTACATCAAATTAATAAGCTTCTGCATAGTAAAGGAAAACATCAACAAAATGAAAAGGGAACTCACTGTTTGGGAGAACATATTCCCCAATATATATCTGATAAGGGGTTAATTTCCAAAATATTTAAAGAACTCATACAACTCAACAAAAGGAAGACAAACAATTAAATTTTAAAAAACAGGCAAAGGTCCTAAATAGATACTTTATTAGATAAAATATGCTCAACATCACTAATCATCAGAGAGTAGCAAATTAAAACAACAATGAGGTATCACCTCACACCTGCCTGAATGGCTACCATCAACAAATCAACAAACAGCAAGTGCTGATGAGGATATGGAGAAAAGGGAACCCTAGTACACTGCTGGTGGGAATGCAGACTAGTGCAGCCATTATGGAAAAAAGTATGGAGTTTCTTAAAAAAAATTAAAAATGGAACTGCCATTTGACCCAGCCATCCCACGTCTGGGAATATATCCTAAGAATCCTGAAATACCAATCACAAAGAATATATGAGCCCCTATGTTTATAGCAATAACTAAGATCTGGAAACAGCCCAATTGCCCAGTAGATGAATGGATAAAAATGCTGTGGTATATTTACACAATGGAATACTATGTGGCTGTAAAAAAGAAGGATATCATACCCTTTAAGACAGCATGGATAGATCTGGAGAGTATTATGGTCAGAGGAAGACAAATATCACATGATCTCACTTATATGTGGAATCTAATGAACAAAATAAACTGATTAACAAAATAGGTCCAGAGGCATAGATGCATGGAACAGACTGGTAGATATTGGGAGGGAGGGTGGGCTGGAAGAGATTAACCAAAGAACTTATATGCATATATACATAGCTCATGGACACAGACAATACTGTGGTGAAGGACTGGGGTTGGGTGGGGTTGGGGATGGATGGAGGGAATCACAGGGGGAGAAAACTGGGGACATCTGTAATACTGTCAACAATAACAAATAAGAGTTTAAAAATAGCAGTGGAGTAAGTGAAAGCTACACTGACACTCTCCCAAGACCAAACTGGAAATACAACCTGTTAGAATGGCCATCATCAACAAATCAACAAACAACAAATGTTTGCAAGGATATGGAGAAAAGGGAACCCTAGTGCCCTGCTGGTGGGGATGCAGACAGATGCAGCCATTATGGAAAACAGTATGGAGTTTCCTCAAAAAATTACAAATGGAACTGCCATTTGACCCAGTGATCCCATTTCTAGGAATATATCCTAAGAAACCCTAAACACCAATCAGAAAGAATATATGCACCCCTATATTCATAGCAGCACAATTTATAATAGCTAAGATCCAACAGCCCAAGTGCCCATCAGTAGATGAGTGATAAAAACAAAACAAAACTGAGGTACATTTATACCATGGAATACTATGCAGCAGTAAAAAAGAGGAATCTCTTACCCTATGAGACAGCATGGGGGGAGGACTTGGAGATCATGCTAAGTGAAATAAGTCAGTCAGAGAAAGACAAGTATCACATGATCACACTCATATGTGGAATCTAAGTAACAAAATAAATTGATGAACAGAATGGATCCAGAGACTCGAAGCATGGAACAGAGGGTGAAATCTCAGAGGGAACGTGGGGGAGGGTGGGTGAGTTGGAGGCAATCAACCAAAGACCTTGTATGTATATATGCATAACCCATGGTCACAGGCAATAGGGTGGTGAAGGAGGGACGGGGGCAGGCTGGAGGGGGTCAATGGGGGAGAAAAGGGGACATATGTAATACTTTCAACAACAAAGAATAATTTTAAAAAAATAAAAATTTAAGTATGGAACTGCCATTTGACCCAGTGATTTCATTTCTAGGAATATATCCTAAGAAACCCGAAACACCAATCAGAAAGAATGTATGCATCCCTATGTTCATAGCAGCACAATTTACAATAGCTGAGATCTGGAAACAGCCCAAGTGCCCATCAGTAGACAAGTGGATATAAAGGCTGTGGCACATTTACACCATGGAATACTATACAGCAATAAAAAAGAAGGATCTCTTATCCTTTGAGACAGCATGGGGGGACTTGGTCAGTATTGTGCTAAGCGAAATAAGCCAGTCAGAGAAAGACAAGTATCACATGTATCTCACTCATATGTGGAATCTAATGAACAAAATAAACTGATGAATAAAATAGATCCAGAGACATAGAAGCATAGAACAGACTGTGGAACCTCAGAGGGAAGGCGGGGGAGGGTCGATGGATAGGAAGAGATCAAACAATTTTATGCATATATGCATAACCCATGGACACAGACAGTAGGGCGGTGAAGGCCTGGAGTGTTTGGTGGGGGCGGGCTAGAAGGGGTAAGTGGGGGAAAGAAGGGGACATATGTAATACTTTCAACAATAAAGATTTAATTTTTAAAAAATGAAAATGTAAAAAATAATAACAAATAAATTAAAATTTAGCACATGCAAGTCATTATACATGCCCTCATGGTGTTTATCTTCCAGTGAGAGAAACAAGAAAGTAAATAATTTCAGATTGTAATAAATGCAATGATAAAACCAAAGAGAGTAATGTGGATGAATGTGTGCCATGGGGTAAGTTGGGAGACTATGTTATGTGGTCAGAGAAGACCTCCTGGAGGAGCCAATATGTAAAGGTTGAGAAGAAACCAGTCATACAATGAGTTGGGAAAAGAGTGGAAATAACTTTGCAAGCATGTTCCAGTAATAGTAGGAAGGCCACTGTGAATGAGGGGGAGTGTGGTACCAGGTGAGGCTGGCCAAGTAGGAGAAAGCCAGATAAGCCAGGGCTGTGTGTGCCAAGGTAAGGAGTTTGGATTTTATTTCCCAGACACTTGTCCTTCTCTTAAAGGAACACTAATTTCAAAAGCCTGCAAAGTTGATCTAACAACTCATTGCCCTGTACTTTTTCTCTGAGCAAGGATAGAAAGCAACTGGAATGCTTGATTGTATTTGCAGAAAATATAAATTGGTACCATCTTCGGAGAGCAATTCACATTATCTAGTAAAGCCAAGGGTGTGCATACCCAGCACATGGAAGTTCCATTGCTACAGAGCTGAATCCTAGAGAAACACATATTTACACAGAAACAAAAATAAGCTTGTTCATTGCAGCATTGTTTGTAACACAAAACAACAACCAAATGTCCATCAGCAGAAGACTAGGTAAATTGTGGTGGGTTGTAAACTGAATGTTTGTGTCCCTCCCAAGTCATTTATTGACACCTATTCCCCATGTGAGGGCATTTGGAGGTGAGGTCTCTGGGAGAGAATTGGGTCATAAGCTGGAGCCTTTAAGAATGGGATTAGTGCCCTTACAAGAAGAGGCTCACTCTTTCCTCCACGTGAGGATACAAGGAGAGCTTGGCAGTCTGCAACCTAGAACCCGGCCATGCTGGCACCTTACCCTCAGATTTCCAGCCTCCAGAACTTCGAGAAATAAATTTCTGTTGTTTATAAGGTGCCAGCCTGTGGAACTTTGTTAGAAGAGTCTGATTGACTAAGACATGGTTTATACATAGAGCGGAGTTCCATATAGCAACAGGAAGACATGCACTGAATCAATATGAACAACCCTCAAATATTTTTGCTTTGAATAAGAACATCAAAAGGCAGAGAAACATGTTCAGTATTTTTCTATTTATATGAAGTTTTAAAACATGCAAAACAATCCCGTGTATCAGTTAGTTAGACATGCCTATGCAGAAACCGTATAAAGCATGGGAATGCTGTCAAACCCCTGGCGGGTGCTTCCCACTGTAGGTGCATGTGATGGGGAGAGGTTTACAAGGGGTGGACACTGAGCAAGGCGGTAAGTTTGTGAGCCCTCACTGATTATTCTTTGTATATTTTTCATATCTGCAATTGTTCTTTTTCCTTTTTTTAAAGACTAGTCAGAAGCAGGCAAGCAGACAGAGAAAGGCCATTTGAAGCAGTTATTGGGGAGAAGCAGCAATTCTGAGTCAGCAGAGGCTTCAACTGAGCCTTGAAAGCAGAACAGGGAATCTGCCACAAAGAGGGAACTTACAAATTTCTTTTCTCCTTATCAAAGGTTTTCTCCTTATTCAAACGTTCCTTTAACACAAATGCTATTCTTGTTTTTAACTCTGTGCTTACATAATTCTCCAGAAATCAAGACCAGGTCAGAGTTTAACAATGAATGACGTAGGCATTTTCTACCCACGTTCTTGCAATGCTGGATGATCTGGAAGGCACGCAGGTAACAGCTCCCTACCTAAGAAGGTGTGATACACTCTCCTGTGTCCACACTACCTGACTTCCTTCCCCAACGCCAAAGCCAGTTGGGGATACCACACACTTCCCCACACTTCAAGCTGTGACAATCCATTCACTGCAGCATTCACAGGTGGGAAAACACTACAATTTGTCAAAATCAAATGATTCTTTTTAAAAAAAAAAATACATTTTGGACCTGGCCAGCATGGCTCAGTGGTTGAGATTCGACCTAAAAACCAGGAGGTCACAGTTCAATTTCTGGTCAGGGTACATGTCCAGGTTGCAGGCTCCATCCTTCGTATGGTGCATACAGGAGGCAGCAGATCAATGGTTCTCTCTCATCATTGGTGTTTCTATCTCTCTCTCCCTCTCCCTTCCTCTCTGAAATCAATAAAAAGATATACATTCATTAAAAATGTTTTTGCCCAACCAGGGTGGCTCAGTGATTGAGCATCGACCTATGAACCAGGAGGACACGGTTCAATTTCTGGTCAGGGCACATGCCTGGGTTTTGGGCTCAACCCCCAGTAGGGGGCGTGCAGGGGTCAGCTGATAAATGATTTTCATCATTGATGTTTCTATCTATCTCTCCCCCCACCTCCTCTCTGAAATCAATAAAAATATATTTATCCTACTGGAAATCGAGCCCGCAACCCAGGCATGTGCCCTGACCAGAATCGAACCGTAACCTCCTGGTTCATAGGTCGATACTCAACCACTGAGCCACATCGGCCAGGCTCAAATGATTCTTTAAGAATTCTTCTGTGACCAAAAGGTGTTATGACAGCTTTTCATGAATTCTATAACAAAATAAGGTCTAGGAGACAGGATAAAATAACTCTTCATATTAATATACTGCTTACAGTTGAAATCTTACATAATCCTGCAAATTCCCAGCAACACTAAAACTGAAAGATGGGAGTTCTTAGGTCTTACAGCTAACCAGTGAGTGAAACTGGAAAGTGAGCCTGGATCTTCAGACCCCAGGATGTTCTTCCTTCCTTCCTCACCTGTGCACTCTTTGCCCAGGGCCTGAGTGCTAAAGCGGAAATTGTCAGACAATCCTGGGGCAAGGCCCAGCTCTACCAACTAGCATGTGCCCTTGGAACAGTTAACCACCATGAGGCTCAGTTCTCTCTCTGTAAACACAAAGGATAAAATGAACTGCCCTTGGTCGTAGTGACCATTAGAGAGAACATATGTCCTCTGCCCTGCCTGTTGTAAGCTATGCCCAATGATGGGAACCACTGTGATTACTGCAGAGCCTGGAATAGCTTGTGCAGAGGTCCCAGCCTCTCATTTACTAGTACACAGTCCTGACCAAACCAGTGAATGCAACCACCTTTCTTCTGAAGACAGAAATGGATTATAGAATTCGGTTAGATGATTCGATTAAATAATCAATAGAACTGAAACCTAGTGTCTAAATGGAGTGATTTAATTATTACTATAAAGTAAGCTATATTAGTAAGTATTAAAAATAGTGAAGGTGATTTTGCACCATACCAACATTTTTTTTCTCCTTTACCAACAAAGAATCTGTTTAAAAAGTGCTGAATGAAGCACATCCACACATGTTTTTGCAGCCTTTATTGTTTATCAATCCTAAAACAGATAAAGTTGTATACTGTTATATGGATCAAATTATGCTTCATTAAACTATAAAGATAAGATTTAAAATAAATTACATTCTAGGCCTAGCCGGGTGGCTCAGTTCGTTGGAGCATCAACTTATACACGAAAGTTCCATCCCAGGCCAGGGTGTGTATGAGAGGCGACCGATCCATGTTTCTCTCTCTCTCTCTCAAATCAATAATGATAACTTTAAAAACATACACTCAGGTGAGGATTAAAAATAATAATAAAATAAATTACATTCTAATGAATAGCCCTTGGCCCTCCAGAAGGAAACAAAGCAATCCATCTAGACCAGTGATCTTGAAACTTTTCCTTTCTCAGCTCCTTATAAATTAAAAAAAAAAAAAAAATTTGTCATGTTCTAAAGCAGCAGTTCTCAACTGTGGGTCACGACCCCTTTGGGGGTCGAATGACCCTTTCACAGGGGTCGCCTAAGACCATCGGAAAACACATATATAATTACATATTGTTTTTGTGATTAATCACTATGCTTTAATTATGTTCAATTTGTAACAATGAAATTGGGGGTCACCACAACATGAGGAACTGTATTAAAGGGTCGCGGCATTAGTAAGGTTGAGAACCACTGTTCTAAAGGATAATTTTATTGGAACCAATTAATATTTTTTCACTCAAAATTGTGAAGATGAAGCAAGGTAAAATAGGAGGAAAGGGAAGCTGGTGTTCAAGATTTGTGTCTCCAGGTTTTTACTGGTATAACAACCATGTCAAGTCTGCAGCTAGTCAAAGAATGATGAAAATAAGAACAACATCTTTATTTCAAACAGGTTCAGTGGTACGTGTGCTAAAGCAGCAGCTGGCTGAAGCAGTTTCATTTCAAACAGCTTATCCTATATAATAAAAGCCTAATAGGTCTCCTTGGGCGGTTGTTCGACTGGGAGACCAGCAGTTCGACCGCTCACTATGACTTGTGCTGACCACCAGGGGGCGGTGTGGAACATGGTGGGCATCAACAATGCGTTGTGACCTCTCACTGGCTACCTGGGGGTGGGGGTGACGGGGACGGAGGTGTGGTGAGAATGCGGGGTGCCCACCAAGCTCGCTCTCACTTCCCCTGCTACTCTCCCCCGGGATGCCAGGGCTGGCGCCAGGGGAAGCCCTCATGCTCAGGTGCCAGGCACCTACAAGAAGCCCGCCCCGCACCCACACAGCCTCTTCCGGGTGAGCCAGGCCACGGCCACTGGGACCACAGGGGCCGGTCAGGCTGCCTGTGGGTTCGCACAGGAGCCGGTCTGCGAGGCCAGACAGGAAAGAGTGTGCTGCCTGCCCAGCTTCTGTGTGGCACCGCTGGGCAGCCCAGAGGCCCACACTGCACCCTGACCCACGGTGTCCAGATGCACTCACTGCATCTCCCCGAGGGGACTCAGGCGCTGTGACTCAGGCGGAGGGGGATGCACGGGGTCCGGGGACCCAGAGGTCAGCTGTGACCTGCCCTCCCACACCAGACACTTGCGCTTCAATCGCCAGCCAGGCCTAAGGACCGCACCCGTGCACGAATATCACGCACCAGGCCTCTAGTTAGACTATAAGACACTATAGGAGAGAATCCCCTGCTGTATTTCCTTTATATTTCTCCCACAATTAGTCCATGGAAGTCATTCCTAACAAATACTTAAGACTTGACTGTAGGTCTCAAGAAAGTATGAACTTTGAGTTCTAATCTTGACTCTTATTTATTAACTGTGTGACCAGGGCAACCTGCTTAACTTAAGAGAACCTTTAAACTCTAACCTAGAGGCAATGATACATATCTTTGTGGTGAAATAAAGATAAATGTATGCAGTGCAGTCCCTGGCCCATCCTTGGTGTTCAGTCACTGCCTGGCTTAGGCCTGGAGGAAGTCCCAAGGTCAGTTCTCTGGGGAAAAAAGGCCACTTGGGACAGTGGTTGGGGGTGCACTGGCCCTACAGCTTCCCAATGCCAAGGACCAGCCCTTCTCATGGCCAAGCTGTGGTGCATCAGGGCAGTTCAGGGAAACAGGAGTCTTTACTCCCTGGGCTGCCCCAACGTGGTCATTAAAAGATTGTTTTTAATGCATGTTCTCCCTTGCAGTTTTCAGTTGACATCTATAATGATTCATCATAAGTTTAAGCAGTTGTGAAGAATGTAATTTCCAATGTATTGTAAATCGTGACATTTTGGAATAAAACATCTACACTAATAAAAGACAAACATGCAAATTGGCCGTACCTTCGCTATGCCTTAAGCCACGCCCACCAGCCAATCAGAGCAACTATATGCAAATTAACCCAACCAAGATGGCAGCCGGCAGCCACGGAGCTGGAGCAAGCACGAGGCTGGGTTGCCCCAATGATGGAGGAAGCCAAGCTTCCCGCCTGCCACGGCCCCAGCTCTGAGCTCCACTCAAAGCAACAAAGTTTCAATTATAGAAGGTAAATAAACCCCAGATACCTTTCAGCCGGCTGTGGCCATGGAGCTGGAATGAGCAGGAGGCTTCCCTCCCGCCCACCCTGGCCGGCCCAAGGTTCCCCGCCGGCCGTGGCCGGCTCTAAGCTACACTCAAAGCAACAAAGTTTCAATTATAGAAG
>NW_005356635.1:4327067-4328447 GCF_000412655.1 Myotis brandtii
GGTATAGGCCAGGCTGAGGGACCCCTCTGAGTGCACAAATTTTTGTGCACTGGGCCTCTAGTCCTATGTAATAAAAGGCTAATATGCAAATTGTCCGCTCAACCCAGAGTTCGACAGGGAGTTTGACCACAGGGCAGGGCCATCCGGCCAACTGCCTGCGGCCCCTCCCCACAGCTGGCCCCACCCCTGATAGGCCTCCCCCACTCTGATTGGGGACAGGGCCGTTCGGCCAACCTCCTGCACCCCCTCCCCCCGGCCGGCCAGCCCCCATCAGCCCTGATTGGGGCGGGCTGGCCAGACCCAACCCATGCACGAATTTGTGCACCAGGCCTCTAGTTATAAAATAAATCCAATGGAATTTAAATACAAATAACAATGATACCCACCATTATCCACTGAAAAATTATATTAACTAGTTCTTCTTTAACATTCTATTTTTGTTTTGTTTTTGAACTTACACTTTCTACTTGAAGATCAATTATTAGTTATTTGCTTACAATCTTGACTACAAAAAGTATATATTTATTTGTAAAATTTTAAACTTTACTTCCTATGACCTCATGGCTCTAAGTGTTCAAAAAATTATTTTGATTCAGTTAACATCACAATTATTAGTAGCACATAATTGATCAAAACAACATGACAAATTTTGATAAGGTGAAAATAAAATTTCAATGAAAATTTATGACTCACCCTTTTAACATTTGGTTAAAAACAAAGAATTGCAAATCACTTGACAGTCATCTTCAAACTGGCAGTTGTCAGTTAATTTGCAGGCCCCCAGCCACTAGTACCTAAGTTGGTAGAAAAAAGTTTCTCACAACTGTGTGTGTGTGTGTGTGTGTAATTGTATCTTAGTATTCATCAAAAACCCCTTCCATTTTGTTCCTCACATGGGTGGGAAATTGAATGAAGTACATTTGGGGTGTCAACTCTAACCTGGATATTCAGCTAAAGTTCATCCCTTAGAGAAGCCTTCATCCCTGGGGGTCCTCATACCGCCTTTTTGAAGATCACTATTCTCTCCATTTTGGTGTATATTTTTAAATTTCCACATAATAAGTAAAACAAAAACCCACATTATACACACACACACACACACACACATTTTATATTTATACACATATGTACTTGGATGGCCAGGTTCCACCACTGGCTTCTAATTTTAAATTGGTCTGGGATGTAGATGGGTATGTTTTTTAAAGCTCCATGCAGCTGATGCTAAACTTCAAACAAGGTTGATAATGACTGGATTAGGGCTAAAATAAGGGAGAAAAATTAGTTCCCTAAAAGCATAATAATTGGCACAGATTCCTGCCTACATTGGCACCATCACCAAGTGTGGTATCAGCAGGGCCTTCCCACCCCCCCCCCCCCCCC
>NW_005356635.1:4328572-4336692 GCF_000412655.1 Myotis brandtii
CTTTGACTTTGAAGGAAAAACCATCACCTCTACCATGAAAACCTCTGGGACATGGCAGTTGCCTAGGAATTTGAGGACAGGGGAAGAATTGGTTCTTCCTGATAAAGCAGACTATCTCATGCAGAGATCAAACTGACAGCCTTAGACTTAAAAAAAAAAAAAAAGTGCTTTGTCAAATCACTTTTTTTTTTAAAAAAAAAGAATCAATGCATTCATTTAAAGTGCAGCATCATTTCAGTATCTTCTTTATTTCAGGGCATTCTATTCCTCTAGAAGCAATGTGTCTTGTTTTCCTCTGGCTGTTTTAAAGATTTTTATTTTCATTTTTGGTTTTCAAAAGATAGAAAAACAATAGAAAAAAAATGAACAAAACCAAAAGTTGATTGCTTAAAAAGATCAACAAAATTGGCAAGCCTTTAGCTAGACGGGCAAAGGGAAAAAAGAGAGAAGACTCAAATAACTTAAAACAGGAAGAAAAGAGGGGACATCATTACCAAATTTACAGAAATAGAAAGGATTATAAGAAAATACTGTAAATAACTGTATGCTAACAAATTGGATAATTTGAGTGAAATGGACAAATTTACAGGAATACACAAAACCCTGAAACCAACATTGTAAGAATAAAAAATGTATTTGGCCTATAAGAGATCAAATTAGTAATTTTAACACTTCCACAAAGAAAAGCTCAGTCCTAGATGGCTACCCTGGTGAATTTTACCAAGCATTCAGAGGAATTAATATTAATTCTTCACAAGTTGTTCCTAAAAATATAAGAGAAGTGGACACATATTAACCCTCCTTATAAGGTCAGTATTACCCTGATCTAAATCAGACAAAGATAGCACAAGAAACTCAAGATCTCTACTGTCAATGAGGAGAGATGTAAAAATTCTCAACAAATGCCAGTGAACCAAATCCAGCAACACATAAAAAAAATTATACACCATGACCAAGTAAAATTTATCCCAGGAATATAAGGTTGGTTTAACATCTGAAAATCAATTAATGTAATAGACAATAGTATGGAATAAAGGGGGGAAATATGATTTCAATAAATGCAGACAAAGTGGTCTGGGCACATACAAGAATCAACCAATAAATGCAGAAATAAAATCTAAAATCTATTTTTTTAAAAAAGGAAACAAGTTACAGAGGCAAAGAGTCCTCAGAGTCAGGTTCAGGGGGGTTAGCCCGGGATGAGCTGCCGCTACCCAATGATCCTCTTGGTTGCAAGTCTCGTGAGGACCCTTAGAGTTTAGAAGCAGAAGCACACGCCTGAGGAAAGGAGGGTGGGGTGGGCATGAGAGAGAAAGAGAGAGAGAGAGAGCTGTGTCCCTTTCCTTAAAAGTTTTTTATCTCTTCTAAAGGTGGGGAATTTTAGGGGAGGTCTCAACAGAATTTAACAGCTTTCCAGGTGTGTCCATGCTGATATATCAAAATCAGTGTAGAGATAAGGGAATTTGGGATAATTCTCTGGTCAGTTTCACTGCTTTACTTTTACCTTGAGTCTGTCTGGATCTAATTGGGCTTTCTTGTTTATTCCCGACTTCATCACCTCTGGGGTTTGGCTGGCACTAATGGCATCAACTGGGTCTCTGTTATCTATCTCCCTGACCAGGGACTTAAGATACTCACTCACTCTGTGGTTGGGCAGGAGAGGTATAAACCATCTGCTCTTAGGTGTCCTTGATTAGGGAAGGTAAGAGCTTACAATTTATTAGTAAGTTAATTGCTTGGCTTTGTTTAACTATTTTGTTTCAGGTTCCCTCATTCCATTCGCCAAGGAATTTTCCTAGCTTCTTACTATCCTGCCTCAACACTACAAGTAGAAGGCAGTGAAAGATGGGGAGCAAATGCCATGACACTTCCAAAAGGAAGTGGAGTCAGAATTTGGCACCATAAAATGAAAAAATGGAAACACATAAAATCCCAAGAACTACCACCTGGCCCATGTCCTAGTCTCTCTCTGCCTGAATAAAACTTGCTTTCATTCTCATTCAACTTCTTGAAATTTTTCTTGCACAAATCAAGAGCCTGAAGGTGGCCTGACACACAAAAGGTCCCAAAGCATGCTAGGGCAGAGCCATCACCGACTCAGAACTGATCTGATGACAGAATTGTAATTTCTGTAGAAATCTGTATATGCCTTTCTTGATTCAGCAAACATAGAAAGCTACAGCCCCTGGGGATACAATGATCCCCCCAACAATATGAAATTACAGACCCTGGTTCAAAGGCCAAACATCTGAGGTTTCATTAAAGCACTGAAAGTCATGGTAGTTAACATTCTCAACACCAACCTCTTTCCTGATGAAGACATGGACTGTGCTCCACCAGCACCAGGTGCATTAAAAAAAATCTGGATTTTAATACTTTAAAATAGCGTCTCATCTCCAGATCCTATGGGCTATTAAAAGATGAAATCCAGAAGCATTTTCTAATATATATATGTTTTCTTAATATTTAGGGGGAAAATGTCATCAGCACATTTCTCTGCAAACAGACCTGCCCTTAGCAACAACAAACAAAGAAGTAGCTTTGTTTCTTTTTCTCTTAAGTTGCTAGTACACAAACTAAATGAGTATAGCCAGTGGCTCAAGGGAGTGTTGGTAGCAACCTGCTGGCCAGATTCTTATACTGTTATTAACTAAGCCAAGAGACCCAATGCTAGCTCCACCCCTTCCAAATAATTCCCAAATAGCAAAGAACTCGGTCTGAGCAGCTTATAAACACAAAGCCATAAATAAACTTGTCTAAATCAATAATTAAGGAGATTGAGTGGAGTAAACAGAGGAAAGAGTTAATAGATGATAAAATTATTTGAATGGCTATCAAGTGAGGAATACAATCCAAAGATAGGAATATGACCCAACTTGCACCAGAGTACACTTCTGGGACTTTATCCATGCTCTTATTTCTCCCCCATCCCTCCTAGCCCCACTTAGATGAAGAGTTCTGATAACCACATTTGAATCCCTGAGGCCAACTCTACATTGGATTTTTCAGTGACATGAATCAATAAATCCTTTGTGTGGGGTGGGGGGGGGAAGGGGGGGGTAGTAATTAAGCTCAGATTGGCTTTCCCTAGTAATTTGGAGCTCTATCATGGTTACTACAATAAAATAAGAAGTATGCAATTTATCTACTTAAACTATTAAAAATTTAAAGATCTGTTTTATGTGAATGTAAAGATCAGTTATCATTATAAAATATAAGCAAAATGCAAACACGTTACCTGCTTTACTCTAGAAAAATATAGCAATTCACACCAGTTATTTTACTCAAAGACTTAACATTTCTTTTTAAAACATCCATCCAAAAAGATCCAAAATACTAACCAAAGGTTAAAAAACATGTCACATAATTAATTGGGACAATGAAGTCCTCAACTTGTTTCCTTAGAAACATAATCTGTGATGGAAGGAGACTTAGCTTGGGGTGGTGCACACACAATATACAGATGATGTATTATAGAATTATACACCTGAAACCTATATAACGTTATGAACCAGTGTCACCCAATAAATAAAAATTAAAAAAATCTTACCTGAAATCAAATAATATAGAATGTCAACTGTAATTGAAAATTTTAAAAATACATTTAAAAAAGAAACACTCTTCCTCTCATCCCATTCTCTCTTTTGAGTTCCAATTTTATTGAATTCTTGTTCATAAGTTATTCTATAAACATGAAGCAAATGTACAAAATTCCCTTCTGTCCCATGAACTACATTTTCTTCCAGGTGAGTCCTAAGTCTGGTGTTCTCTGTGGTACAGTGCTCCTCAGTGTGGGCCACAGACTGAGACCATCTACATTATTAGGAAGTTTGGTTGAAATGCAAATTATCGGGTCCCATTTCAGACCAACTGAATCAGCATCTCTAAGGATGGGATCCAAGGATTTGTACCAATGATTTTTAGGCACACTCAATTTTTAAAGTCACTGCTTGCTGGAGTATACTTACAGTTACCACATTGTTTCCTTATCTTGTTCCTGCTTAACCTAGGCAACAGAAGACATTCTATAAGTCTTGATTGAGAGTGGGTGACATAAGACTCATCCCACAGTAGGTGAGACCAGTTTATATTTTTCTTCGGGATCCTGTTCAGAGCTAGATCTATTTCTATTTCCTTCTCAGCAGCCAAGAGAAAAGGAGCCAGGGACTGTGAAGAAAAAACTTCAGCTTAAATTTTAAAAAATATCTGAACTTTGTTCTGTCTTCTAGAACTGTTAAATTGTCTACACCAGTCTAGAGGAAAACACCCTCACTGTATCTCTCTCCAGATTTAGAGATGATTTTCTCAGGAATTGTGGAGGTTGGGGGTAAAGATGAACAATAGCTCCTTTTTGCTCCACCCCCAGCACAGAAGCCACCAGAACTGATAGCTCAGCAACACTGAAGCACAGTGGACTGCAGACTCAAGTAGTAGTTTAAGATCCAAGAGTGGTAGGAGTTGAGTGCCAGACTTTGGGTTAGCACTGGTTGGTTTAAGAAGTCATTATAGCCCTAGCCGGTTTGGCTCAGTGGATAGTCAGCCTGCGGACCAATGGGTCCCGGGTTTGATTCCAGTCAAGGGCACATACCTTGGTTGCAGGCCCCTCCTCAGCCCGGGCCCTGGTCGGGGCTCGTGCAGGAGGCAACCAATCGATGCGTTTCTCTCACATTGATGTTTCTCTCGTCTTCCCCTCTCTCTTTCACTCTTCCTAAAAAAAAAAAATCAATGGAAAAAATATCCTCGGGTGAGGATTAACAAAAACAAAACAAACAAACAAAAAAAAGTCACTATAAAGTAAACATTATTTGAGGACACAAATTTTTACAACATAAAGTTTTCCAAATACAGTTAACATATAAAGTGCTCTAGCATAGATTTAATTACACAACAGATGGGTTCCTTTCACATGAGCTTAATAAAAGTTTATTTTCACAATGTTTGAGAGGTAAGCCCCAAACTTTACAATCCCTCACATTTCTCTCACAAGATTTTTTTAAAAGCTTTAAAATTAAATATCAAATCATGCTTTAAAATTCTGTAGGCTATTTTAAATCTAAATTTAAAATTATGACAATGATAAAATGCCAACAAAGTCCCAACTAAAAACATTCAAAGTAAGAATTACCATTAGGATCCTGTTTTATTTTGATAGTGGTAAAGGCTGATCAACTGCTGTTGTTGATGTTAGTGCCATAAGTAAATACCACATTTATATTCTGAAAACATATTTGTCTTGCACATCTTGATACTGAGGTATAAAGCCATGTTTTGCCAACTTTTTTATTAATCTAACAAATAATTTCTGCCACAATAGTAACTGTGGTAAAAACCCCCAATGACATTAGCAAACGTGCTGCCAGGTTCTATGGTCTTCTTATTAATATAGTACATAGACATTTATAAACTACAGAGCCACACTTATTTGCAAGCAATAAATTCTGAAATGTTAGGAATAAAACTATATTATAAATATCTTCCTTTAAACTTTCCCTTTTCCCTTAAATTTGTCTTTTTATATTCATTCTTTCCATTTTCACTAAACCCCATTAAATCCTAGATTTAAATATGGCCAAAGATAAAACAACAATATTGAGATGAATAGCAACAAAATAGCTGAGTTTTATCATAGTGTAAACTACCTAAAGCTATTCTCTAAAAGACAATTTATCTACCCAGGGCAAACATGGAAAAAGTTAGAATCAAATCTTCTGTTTCTTCATGATTGACCTGCCAGATACAGAACATGGGAACATTTCCAAGGCTCCAGGTTGAAAAGTCTAAATACCAAAAGATTAACTGTCACTAGTGGAATGTCCATCAGCTGAAGAAAGACCCTGGACACACTCAACAATGTGTTCAACTTGCAGAAGATAGGAAGTTTGAGCTGGTACAAATCAAGTTAAGGTTTTAGCCCTAGTTGAAAATAACAAAATGTTATTACACCCGAATAATAAAAATCTGTAACTCCCCAGGTTAAATTGTATGAAATTAGGTTAACAGTCTGCAGTCTAATGAAAAGGATAATAAGCCATATAATCAATTTTCTGCAGGCTAACTTCCTATCACCATGTTCCACCTCGAGGCTGTCACATCATGATCATTACCAGACATGCATTCAACAAATATTCAATGACAAAGTATACAGTTGTGCTAAGTGTTTGTTTGGTGGACCCAATATTGAATTATCTCCAAACTTTTCCATAAATCCCTTTACTTCCACTAACACTTTTATTCCTATATGGAGGCTGAAGTATGTTATGACTGTAGCTATATGACCTTTTTTCTACATCATGGTCCTACTTCTGCTAAATTACTCTTACAATCTTTTTAGAACTCTGAAAAGATATTAAACTCACTGAATAAAAAAATTTTCAATTTTGTCCCTCAAATATAATAAAATTCTGATGTTAGGCAAGTTAAATTAGACAAGTGATCTCCATCCGTCTAATATTAATGTTGTAAAGAAGTTCAACTAAACTTTCTTTAGTGAGATGAGTTTCAATTACCCTAAAAATGGTAAATGATCTATTATTTGTTGTGAATCTCAAGTATATCCCTAATGAAATTATCTGTAAGTCAAAAACAAAAATTTAAACAGACGACGGTTAAATATAATGTTAACAGGTACGTTGGGCAATAAATTCAAAGTTTTTATTTAACTTATATCTGCTTATTTTTTATTGAGTTAAGTATAAAGGCCCAGTTAATCAATTCATTAGATTGGTCAAGGCAAGACACTTGAACTATAACAGAATTTTAAAAGCGGTTGGTCTTTTAGTCGTTTCTCTGGTATTCACACACGTGTGCACATATACACACACACACAAACTGTTAGAGAATTTTGCATATAGGATCTCCCCCCATAATTTTGTAGAATTTGCTGTTCAAAATCTGCAGTATTTTGAAACCTATAAGTAGGACATAACCAAATTAGAGATGTCTGATAAACTCTTATAAAGGGAGAACTTCAGCTTATTCCCAAAAAGATCAATTCTAAACAATAAAAAAGGAAAATTCATATAAAATCACAACAGATTTAACAGACATCCTTGAAAAAAAAATCAAATTCTAACTCATTTTGCAATTTTTTCAAATATGACTAAGGAAAAATGGTACAAGTAGTAATGTTTACATTTTTAGAAAACTATTAACTCAGTGGATTGGGAGGAGAAAAATTACTATACAGTATTATTGCACTCCACGAATGTGCAGAATTCGAAAATGTGCCAGCACTAAAAACTGTCTTGCATTGAGGTTTTCCAAGAGGTACAACGAGCCTGCTAAGAAACATCTGGTCTGTACTAACAGCTTGCTGTCTTCAGTACAGGCCTTCATAATGTCAGTCACGCTGCTCTTGCAAAAATCCCGTAATGTCTGAAAGACACATAGAAAAAGAATATTTTATTTCAAACTTCACTCATAAGATCAACTCCTTTATCAGAAAAGAACTGAGAACATCTCTGCTAAGCAAAAGTTAACACCTCTCCACATTCACACATATTTGCTTATAAATTCTCTATCTTGAGCATGCTAAAAGAATTTTTATACTCTTAGGAACTAGTTATTTGAAGGTAGAGAGAGAATCAATCCTATCTAATAATAGACAAACATGATAATTAACCATACCTCCGCTACACTTCCCATTGGCTAATCAGCAGGATATGCAAATTAACTGCCAAAAAAGATGGCGGCCGGCAGCCACGCAGCTGAAGCGAACAGGAGGCTTGCTTGCTCTAGTGATGGAGGAAGCCAGGTTCCCTGCCTGCCTCGGCCAGCTCTAAGCTACACTCTAAGCAACAAAGTTGCAATTATAGAAGCTAAACAAGCTCCAGATACCAGCTTTCAGCCAGCTTCGGCCTCAGAGCTTAGAGCGGCAGTGATGGCAACGATGTTTCAATTATAGAAGCTAAACAAACCCAGATACCTGCTTTCAGCCAGACACGCCTCAGAGCTGGAGCCGGCTCTCAGCTCCAGTGACAGCTATAGAAGGTAAATAAATCCCAGAATAAAAAAAAAAAAGAAAAAATGGAGAGGCTGGGAGCTTCAGTCGCCCGCCAGCCTGAAAACGGCCCTCAGGCCCTCACCCAGACTGGCCAGGCACCCCAGTGGGGACCCCCACC
>NW_005356635.1:4336845-4342643 GCF_000412655.1 Myotis brandtii
GACTGGGAATGACTGGTCACTATGACACACACTGACCACCAGGGGGCAGACGCTCAATGCAGGAGCTGCCCTCTGGTGGTCAATGCGCTCTCACAGGGGGGAGCTCTGCTCAGCCACAAGCCAGGCTGATGGCTGCCAGTACAGCAGTGGTGGTGGGAGCCCCTCCTGCCTCCTCAGCAGTGCTAAGGTCTGCTCCCCGCTGGCAAGTGGGCATCCCCCGAGGGCTGCTGGGCTGCCAGAGGGATGTCTGATTGCCATCTTAGGCCCAATCCCCCGGGGAGCAGGCCTAAGCCAGCAGGTGGTCATCCCCCGAGGGGTCCCAGACTGCAAGAGGGCACAGGCCTGGCTGAGGGACCCCTCGCCCCGAGTGCACAAATTTTTGTGCACCAGGCCTCTAGTATATATATAAAAGCCTAAGCGATTGTTCCGAGCAAATGACTGGTCGACCAGTCTCTATGACGCGCACTGACCACCAGGGGACAGCAGTTCAATGCAGGAGTTGCCCCCTGGTGGTCAGTGCATTCCCACAGCCGGCCTCCCACGGCCAGTCAACCTCCCCCGGCCGCTCCCCCTGGCCAGCAAACCTCCTGGGGTCCCTCACCCTGTTCCTCCCCTCCCCCTGGTCCAGCAGCCGGCAGGCCCCAGTTGGCCTGGCCCCAATCAGGACTGGGCGAGACAGCCCGGATAGAACCTGATTGCCGGCCAGGCCTAAGGGACCCCACCTGTGGACATCATGCACCGGGCCTCTAGTATGTATATAAGCAAATAGTATAATATATCAATTCTGGCCATTAGAAATTCATAGTCAAAAAAATAATATTATAAGCTCAATTATTAAGCCTTGAAGATAACTTAATACAATCTTACTTGATCTCTTCTAAATTTTAATGAAGAAAACATCCATCTGTTAAATCCCAAGTTGAAAACCTAAGTGATAATATATGTAATATCTAGTATCTTACTGATTCCTGATGTGAGTAAACTGATATCTATACATAGTTCTTATATTTTTAAACTACTTACAAAAGAGTTTTCAGTGCTGATAGGTGGGGCTATGATCGATGATGTGGGATTGAATCCATATGGACATTGAGCTTCATTTCATTGTCAAGAATTTGAACAAGCTGTTGCATGGATGGAAGATGACCAGATTCCAGCTTAGACCATACAGGTACATCTATAAAAATAAATGGTACCAGCCCTCAAAATTAAAGATGATTCTGCAATAAACATTCACTCCACAAATATTTATTGTCTGTGTACACAGCTGGGAATAAAAAAGTGAGCAAAAGAATTAGGCTTCTTGCTCTTAAGGAATTTACATTCTAGTAGGAGAATTGAAAAAACTATACAAATAGCTACAAAATCACAATTGTGTACTAAGAATTAAAACTAGAAGATGCTATGAGAGGGAGACCTGAGAGGCTGGAAAGGAGCCATTACACTTACTTTGTTTGTTTGTTTGTTTGTTTGGTTAATCTTCACCCGAGGATATTTTTTCCACTGATTTTTAGGGAGAGTGGAAGAGAGAGGAAAAGAGAGAAACATCGATATGAGAAAAACACATCGATTGGTTGCCTCCTGCATGAGCTCTAACCTGGGCCCGGGCCAGGGAGGAGCCTGCAACCAAGATACATGCCCTTGACCAAATCGAACCCAGGACCCTTTGGTACACAGGCTGACATCCTATCCACTGAGCCAACCTGGCTAGGGTGCACCTACTATTATTAAAAGGAGAGATTATAATTAAAAGTGAGAGCTGAGCCCTGGCCAGTTGTATCCAGTGGTTAGAGCATCAGCCTGAGGACCAAAGTGTTGTGGGTTCAATTCAAGTCAAGGGTGTGTATCTCAGTTGCAGGTTCTCTAGCCACGGTGGGGGCACATGCTGGAGGTAGCCAATTGATGTGTCTCTCTCATATCGATGTTTCTCTCTCTCCCCCTCCTCCTTCCCTTCCACTCTCTCTGGAAACCAATGGAAAAAATATCCTCAGGTGAGGATAAAAAAAAAAAAAAAGTGACAGCTGAAATATAGAAGAGTAGTATAAGGGAGGCTGGAGAGGTAGGCAGGAACTAAATCAGGGATCAACAAATTGCAAAGGGACAGATAGTAAGCATTTTCAGTTTGAAAAGGTATACAATCTTTCACAGCTACTCAACTCTCCTGGTGGCCTGAAAGCATACATATATGAATGGGCATGGCTGTGTTCCAATAAGACTTTGTTTACAAAACATACAGCATAGGATATGGTCCACAAAGTCTTGGTTTGCTGATCCCTAGGCTACATCATACAGGGCCTTTTTGCCATCCATGTTAAATGTTCTGGTCTTTATCTTGAGAACAAAATAAAGACAGTTAATGAATTTGAGGCAGTGAAGCAAGAAGATGAAATGTGCATTTTTAAAAATCACCCTATTTGGAGGTGTCAGCCAATCTATATAATAAAAGCCTAAGCAACCATTAAGGTGGAATGACCAGTGGCTATGATGCACACTGACTCCCAGGGGGCAGATGCTCAATGCAGGAGCTGCCCCTTAGTGATCAGTGCACTCCCACAGGGGGAGCGCCACTCAGCTAGAAGCCGGGCTCACAGCTGGCGAGTGCAATGGCAGTGGAGGGACCCTCTCCCGTCTCCGCAGCAGTGCTAAGGAGCAGCGAGCCGAACAGTAAGGAGCAGCGAGCAGGCAGGTGGTAAGGAGCAAGGCGTCCTGGACTGCAAGAGGGATCCCAGACTGCGAGAGGGATGTCTGCCGAGGAACCCCCATTCCTCCAGTGCATGAATTTCATGCACCGGAGCCTCTAGTTTTTCTATAAGGAACCAGATAGTAAATATTTTCAGCTTTATGGATCAAGAGGCAAAATCAAGGATATTATATAGGTACTTATATAACTAGAGAGATAAATTTAAATTTCTAATGTTTTTCATTGAGAAACTCAAAATTTTAGGTATAACACTAATTTGAATTTCATATAATTTCTGTGTATCATAAATATTCCTGTGATATTTTTAAACAATTAGAATGTATAAAAACTACTGTTACCTTGAAATATAGGCCATATTTGCTAACCTCTGGTTTAGAGAATGTATTAGAGGGGAATAAGGTAATTGTGGCTTAGACTAGAGTGGTGCCAATGAAGATGAAGAGATGGAGGACCTAAGGACGGGGACTGATTTTTGAGACATGTAAAAGGTGGAACTGAGAAGACTTGGTAATCCATTAGGGTACAGAGAGTAAGGGCAAAGTGATTTTCCCCCTAGGTTTCTGACATGGGCAATTGGATAAAATTATAATGGTGCCATTAAATAAATGAGAAATGCCAGGGAAAGAACAAATTGGAATATACAGGAATTACAGGAAGCAGAAGTAATCAAGAGTTTGGGAATAGAAGTTTAAGATTCTGGGTGTAGCATCTAGATCAGTGATGGCGAACCTTTTGAGCTTGGCGTGTCAGCATTTTGAAAAACCCTAACTTAACTCTGGTGCCGTGTCACATATAGAAATTTTTTGATATCTTCAACCATAGTAAAACAAAGATTTATATTTTTGATATTTATTTTATATATTTAAATGCCATTTAACAAAGAAAAATCAACCAAAAAAATGAGTTCACGTGTCACCTCTGACACGCGTGTCATAGGTTCGCCATCACTGATCTAGATGAAAGATCTAGAACACTGTAGAGTTATACATTCAGGGATCATCACAAAGATGTTATTTTTTACATATGTTTTTATTGATTTTTTTTTAGAGAGAGAGGAAGGGAGAGATAGAGAAGATAGAAACATCAATTGGCTGCCTCCTGCATACCCCCTTCTGGGAATCGAGCCCACAACCCAGGCATGTGCCCTGACTGGGAATCAAACCAGAGACTCTTGGTGCATGGGACGACACTCAATCCACTGAGCCATGCTGGCCGGGCCAGATGTAATTTTAATGCCATGATAGTAGATGAGGCCCATATAAAGAGATAATTTAAAAAAAAAACAAAACAAAAACAAAGAGATAATTTAGCATACTATGAGAACTAGAAAAGCCTGATGCTCACTATAAATCACCTAAAATTTATCACAGAATGCAAACTATTCAGAACTCACCATTCAAAGTTATTTCAAATGCACCTGTTGACATACACTGGTTCTCAATCATGTTGCTCAAGAAGAAAACCATCATACATGCATAGACCTAAAAGAAAATATAATTAAGTACAATAGGCATGACAATTTAAGACACAGTAACCTTTAAGTAGTATCCTTATTTTTGGTAATTGCTATTTTTAATTCTACTTTAAAAGTTTCTATACAGACTACTAATGCGATATCCCTTAAGTCCAATAATACACACAAAAAAAGAAAAGTGCAATATTAATTCACAGCTCCATACATGCTAAAGAACTTATATATGATATATATGTATATATATATACATACACATACATATATATATGTGTATATATATATATATCATATATACATATATTAATGTAGAGGCAGAATTTCTAGAGATCTCTTAATAGCCTTAGTAAGTTTAACAAAAGAATACCAGTGTAAGAAGGGTTCATTTTATCATTTTTATAATATAATGAATGAATTCACAACAGACTACTGATGCAACAATCAGCAACTCCATGTTTTCAATACAACATGCCCATGTTCCAAACAAATCATTTTAAGTAAAACTGTGAAATATGTATTTGGTCTTCCTCCCAGGTTATAGCACACAGCATCTAAAAACCCTTGGAATTTCCAGGGTAATGGGAATGGGAAAGGTGTCTTTTGTTATGTTAATCAAGTGATTTTTGATCAGTACCTAAGGATGGAGCTGATTGCCAGGAAAGAGGAAAGCCAGCCAGGTGATTAGAGCATTGGACATTTCCGTTTCAGGGAAAAAAAGAGGAATGGAAGGCCAAATTAGTTGCCAATTGCCAATGATTTAATTAATCATGCTTATGTAATGAAGTCTCCACAAAAACCCAAAAGGACTCAGATTGAAGAGCTTCCAGGTTGGTGAACCTTTATGTAAAGATGCAAAAGGAAAAAGATGCAAGGAGAATGGTACACCTGGAGAGGGCATGGATGCTCCCTTCCCACATATCTTGCCCTATGCATTTCTTCCATCTGGTTGTTTCTGAGATATCCTTTTACAATAAGCTACTAATCTAGTAACTAAAATGTTTCTCTTGAGCTCTGTGAGCCACTCAAGTAAATTAAACAAACCCATGGAGGTGGCTGTGGGAACCTCCACTCTGTAGCCAGTTGATCAGAAGCACAGGTATCAACCTGGGCTTGCAACTAGCATCTGAATACCATAGTGTGTATATGTGTGTGTGTGGGGGTGGGGGGGTGGGGGGGGCCAGGAGATGTGTCTTGTTGGACTGAATTCTTAACCTGTGGAATCTGATGTTATCCTAGGTAGATAAGTGTAAGAATTGAGTTGAATTCTCAGACACCCCGCTGATGTCCGATAATTGGTGTGATGGAAACACACACACATACACACACACACACACACTCACACACACACACACGTTTAAATTGGGTCCATGAACCCAAAAGACAAACTAAGAAAAAAGTAGATAAGAAAGCACAGGCATCTATATATATAAAAGCCTAAGCGACCGCTACAACCGAATGACTGGAACGACCGGTCGACAGTTGCTTTAACACACACTGACCACCAGGGGACGGACGCTCAACACAGGAGCTGCCCCCTGGTGGTCAGTGAACTCCCACAGCCAACCTCCCATGGCCCCTCCCCCCAGCCAGCCAGCCTCCCGCAGCCCCTCCCTCCCGGCCGGCCAA
>NW_005356635.1:4342877-4349837 GCF_000412655.1 Myotis brandtii
GCCGGCCCCGATAGGCCCCAATCGGGACTGGGTGAGACATCCCGATCGGCCCCAATCGCCGGCCAGGCAGAGGGACCCCACCCATGCACAAATTCGTGCACCGCGCCTTTGAATGCAAATCTTTACCCTTCCAAAAGATACAAGAAGCTCCCTGATGGACAGAGAGGTTTTAATTTAACAAAATCACCTGACTAAAAGAAGGATGAGAGTGAGGATGTCAATTCACAGAAAGGTGTTTCAGAATAATAATTCAAAATGTCCATAGCAGGTGAGAAAGAGTTTTCCCTGCCCACCTACCCCTTGAGCTAGGTGGGCTTTGATTTCATAGAAGTTACCCTAGCATTTGGAAATAGAAGTCCAGGGGAAGAACACACAAGAAGTGTAATGTAAGCTACAGCTGTCAAGTACATTCATCTTCCACAGTAGATGTCTATAGAAGTAAAATGCACTGAAGATCTTTTGAAATCAACAGAATAAACATAATAAAATTTTATCAAGAAGTACTTAACCTCTAATTCTTAATCCTATGAGAATCGATGTTTTATTAGTAACAGGGCAGAGGTAGCACCTGAGGTTCCCTAAGGAAAAAAAAGTACAGCAGGAGTCAGCTAAAGGTAGTCTCAGTCTAGAAGTAAAGAACAAGACCACATAGGACTCCAAAAGGATAATGCTTCTTAGAAGGAAACTTGTGCAATCTCATCAAGAGAAAAATAAAACTTAGTCCCATTTCTTACAGCAGAAAGGTAGACCCTCCAGAAAATAAGAGTTTAAATAAAACAGATGGAAAGAGATCTGCAGAGAATGTATGCTGCGGCAGGACCCTACAAAGAAAAAAAGAAATAGTACAAAGTCTTATGCATATATTGATTGTTTCAGGTAATTTGCTAAACAGATTCCCCATGAACAGAAGAATCAAAGGACAAATAGTAACAAAATATGTGTGTATGTTTTGATAAGAACAATTCAGTAAAATCCCGTTTTTAACATGAATAAAATCATTAATGCTCTAACCGGTATGGCTCAGTGGATAGAGCATTGGCCTGCGTACTGAATGGTCCCAGGTTCAGTTCCAGTCAAGGGCATGTACCTTGGTTGCGGGCACATCCCCAGTAGGAAGTGTGCAGGAGGCAGCTGAATCGATGTTTCTAGCTCTCTATCCCTCTCCCTTCCTCTCTATAGCAGCATCTGTCACAGCGCGGGCTCTCACTGCGGAGAAAATCAAATCAAATATTCACCGACAGACGCTTCTGACAGATAAAACGGTCGCATTGTCTGCCATTCTTTGAATTACGGCAAAAGTAAATTGTACAGTACGGTGCGAAGGCACGCCGGGCCCTCCTTGGTTCATATCTGTAAGGTTCACACCAGCACTAAACACTACATCATCCAGCACAATGCAGGGCGTCCCGGAAGTGCACGCACACACTGAGTGACTATAAATATATTTTATTGATTTTTTACAGAGAGGAAGGGAGAGGGATAGAGAGTTAGAAACATCGATGAGAGAGAAACATCGATCAGCTGCCTCCTGCACACCCCCTACTGGGGATGTGCCTGCAACCAAGGTACATGCCCTTGACCGGAATCGAACCTGGGACCCTTCAGTCCCCAGGCCGACGCTCTATCCACTGAGCCACCAGCTAGGGCTAAAATATATTTTTTAAAAATCATTAATACCCATATCAGTAGGTATAAAAGGCATACATTATGTATATACTAGAGGCCCAGTACACGAATTCGTGCACCAGTGGGGTCCCTCGGCCTGGCCTGCAGGATTGGGCCAAAACCAGATCTCCAGCATCCCCTGAGGGGTCCCAGATTGCAAGAGGGTGCAGGCCAGGCCAAGGGACCCCACTGGTGCACGATCAGGGTCGGGGAAAGACATGGGAGGTTGGCCAGCTGGGGAGAGACCATAGGTGTGCTCCAGGGCATGTCCAGCCCGTCTCGCTTAGTCCCAATCGGCCGGACCCCAGCAGCAAGCTAACCTACGGGCCATAGTGTCTGCCCCTGGTGGTCAGTGCACTTCATAGCAACTGGTCAACCAGTTGACTGTCTGCCCCTGGTCATCAGTGCACGTCATAGCGAGCAGTTGAGCAGCATATCATTAGCATATTATGCTTTGATTGGTTGAACAGCCAACCAGTAGACCAGACACTTAGCACATTAGGCTTTTATTATATAGTTCTAGAGGCCCAGTGCACGAATTCATGCATGGGTGGGGTCGGCCGCCCTGGCCCCAATAGGGGTTGATTGGGGCCAGGCCTGTCGAGAGGAGGAGACGGCGGGAGGTTGGCCAGCCGGCCACCCCAATCAGGGCCCGATCAGGGCCTGGCTGGCTGGGGGAAGGGGTCGAGGGCAACTGGCCGGCGGGCCCAAACCCCGATTGAGGTGGGGGGGCCAATGGGGTGGTCAGCAGCTGGGGGAGGGGCCGTGGGAGGTTGGCCGGCCAGCTGGCCCCACCCGATTGGTGTGGGGGTGGTCTACCAGGGGCGGAGCTGGCTGGAGGGAGGAGCCGCGGGCCAACCAGGGTGGTGGGGGCCCATCGGGGGCAGGGCTGGCCAGGGGGAGAAGCCGCAGGAGGTTGGCCAGCCGGCCCCGCCCCTGATTGGCCTCTCCCCCCCTGATGGCGTAGCGGCCGGCCAACCCCCCGTGGCCCTTTCCCCTGGCCAGCCCTGCCCCTGATGGGCCCCCACCACCCTGGTTGGCCCGCGGCTCCTCCCTCCAGCCAGCTCCGCCCCTGGTAGACCACCCCCACACCAATCGGGAGTGGGGCCGGCCGGCCAACCACCTGTGGCCCCTCCCCCAGGCTGCTGGCTCACGATCAGCCCCCACCACCCCAGTCGGCTCCACCCCTGATTTCCCCCTACCTCAATAGGGGGCGGGGCCGGCTTGGGGGAGGGGCCGCAGGAGGGTGGCCAACCGGCCCCACTCCCCGATCAGGCTGGTTCACTGACCACAGTGGGTGTCATAGTGACCAGTTGTTCCAGTCATTACGGCGTTTCTGTCACTGGCTTTTATATATATGTTATGTATATATTATGTTTTGCTGGATATGATTAGCCTAGTTATACAATCAAAATCAGGTTTTAAATTACTGTGTCCAGTTTCTACTAAAGTAATACTTCCCTATCCTTCAAATAATAAAAAAATTTAATCATTCTTACATAAATATGAAAACTAAAGCCAAAAGAGGTTAAGTGCCTTGCCCAGAGATAAAAAGTGGTTTAAATTGAAAAAATATATGTAAACAGGTTAATCAGCAATAAGTACTTAAAAAAAAAAGGAAAACTCATTAAAACATATTCACTGACAACCTAAAAACTTACAGTTGTCAAAGCTATTAAGTTACATACCTTATTTTCTTGGCCCCATTGCCAGATGCTAGGAGCTTGCATGCCAAAGAAAGCAAAAGGATCCTTGCCAACAATTATTAAGCCTATTAAAACTAGTTTGAAGATTGACAGGAAAGATGCTATGTGTCTATCAAGAGAAAAGAAAAATTCATCAGAAGCTGCAAATTCTCATTTACTTCAAAATTTCATTAACTCAAATGTATGTGTACAGACATTTTCTAGACACCAAATCTAAAAGTTATTAATTATAAGTAGTGAAAAAAATAGTGACTAGTTTATTGACCAGTTTTAAAATAAAAATGTTATATATTTTAAATCAATCAAAAATTAACTTATAAGATTACATATACTAATATTTTAACAGTACAGAATTTTATGCCATTGACTATAAAAATTTGGGAGTTCGTGGTCTATCTCCACAATAACAATTACAGAAAAACACATCTTTTGAAAAATTGCCATCTAGCAAATGATTCTCCTCTTCTCCTTTCCACAGAAAAATTCTAAATTTGCTTTTTATGACCATGTTCTCTGTGTATTGTTACAACAAACTAAGAAATGATAATAACCAATAAATTTAATTGAACCAATTCACAAAAGTTTATAAAGTCAAATTCTTTTCCTCCTAAGTCACTAAAATTTACTTACCTATATATTGGTTGAGGGAGGTAATTCTCTCCTTCAATGCGGATGTCTGGGTACCGCTGGCTAATAACCCGCATGTACTCCTCAAACACCCGCCTATAACCTCAGGAAACACTGCAGAAAAACAAAAGTGCTTCCTGTTAAGTGGTTTAAAATATGCCTAAATTGCTTTTGCAGTTGGACAAAGCCTAAAATTACCAAGATTAAAAATGTTTCTCAGAAACAGTCACAAATTAATAATGATTGATGCTGGATAATGGGTATAGAGGGGTTTTTCCCCCACAAACTTCACATATTTAAGTTTGCTCACCCTCAAGTAAACCCTTCCGTTAGTATATTACACTTTAGAGATTTGGGTTACTGTTGATCAACAGCAAATACCTACTCACATATGTCAGTGCATTTTGAGCTCTGATATCAATTTGGCTTTTTAAAAAAATCAATGACTACATAAACACTGAAATAAAAACAACTCTTATTCATCTGAAATAGGGAATTTCAAAAATGGGGCACACGAAGCTTAAAAAAATACCAAGGCACAAGACATGAAACTGATTCTTATTCCCCTTCTGCCACTAACAGGGCAAACATACCTGCTTAATCACAATAAGAGGAACTTAAATAACTTTTAGATCCCTTCTGACTTTAAAATTTGATTCCACTTTGTGAAGGAAAACAAAGATTGGGAAGATAATTTTCAACAATATGATAGTAATCCATATCATTACTCCAGAAATTAAGTCAACAGTACCCAATCATCTTCATTAAAATCTCTGAACTACTAGATTAGGGATATGATATATGCTGCCCCAACAAGAAAAGAGGAAGTATGCCACCAGTGCATATGTAAGAGGGGAAAAAAGTATACTGATAAAAGGATTGAAGACACAAATAAAAAAATCTCTCATGTTCATGGGTCAGAAGAATTAATATTGTTTAAATGTCCACACTACTCAAAGCCATCTACAGATTCAATGCAATCCCTACCAAAATTCCAATGGCATTTTAACAATCCTAAAATTTTAATGAAACCACAAAAGACCCCAAATAGCCCAATCTTCAAAAAGAAGAACAAAGCTGGAGGCATCGTACTTCCTGATTTCAAATTATATAACAAAGCCATAGTAATCAAAACAGTATGATATTGGTGTGTTCTCCCTCCTGGATGGACCCCTGCACCTTGCCCTTCCCCCTCTTCTTCCCTCACAGGTGTGCATCTCCTAAATTCTAAGGGTCCCCAAGAGACTTGCAACCAAGAGCAATGGGCAGGAGCAGCTCCTTGGCAGCTCCTCCCAAGCTAACCCCCTGAACCTGTCTCCAAGGCTGCCTTTTCTCTGCTTTTTCAATGAGATGACAGCAGTCCTGCCTTGGCTCACTTCTTTTCACTGTGACTTTTATTTCTCAGTGAGCCAAAGCAGTCCCACCTAGGCTCTCTGCTCTTGCTTCTTCTGCCCTAAGCCCTTCCTTGTTTCACTGTTCCCAGCTTTAATAAATGTACTCTCAAAGTTAAAAAAATTTAAAACAAAACAAAACACAGTATGGTATTTGCATAAAAACACACAGCTCTAGCCAGTTTGGCTCTGTGGATAGAGCACTGGCCCACGGACTGAAGGGTCCCGGGTTCTATTCTGATCCAGTGCATGTATCTCAGTTGCAGGTTCGATCCCTGGCCCTGGTCAGGGTGCATGCGAGAGGCAACCAATTGATGTGTCTCTCTTACACCGATGTTTCTCTCTGTCTCTCCTCCTCCCTTTCACTCTCTCTAAAAACCAATGGAAAAATATCCTGAGGTGAGGATTAACAAAAAAACAAAAACAGACACACAGATCAATGGAGACAGAATAGAGAACCAACAAATAAACCCATATATGGTCAATTAATTTAAAACAAAGAAGCCAAGAACATACAATGGGGAAAAGGACAGTCTCTTCAAATAATGGTGTTGAGAAAACTGGACAGCTAGCTGCATGCAAAGAATTAAACTGGATCACTACCTTACATCATACACAAAAATCAATTCAAAATGAATTGTAGACCTGAAACCATAAAATTCTTAAAAGAAAACATAGGAGGGAAAGCTCCTTGACAACAGTCCTAGCAATTATTATTTGGATTTGACACCAAAGCAAAGGCATCAAAAGCAAAATAAACAAGTGGGCCTATGTCAAACTAAAAAGCTTCTGCATAGCAAAGGAATCCATCAACAAAATGAAATGGCAACCTATAGAATAGGAGAAAATATTTTCAAATTATCTGATAAGAGGTAAACAGCCAAAATATATGAGGATCATACAACTCAATAACCAAGAAATTAGGAAAAAGGCCCTGGTCGGGTGGCTCAGTTGGTTGGAGTGTCGTCCTGTACACCAAAAGGTTGTGGCTTTGATTCCCAATCAGGGCACATACCTAAGTTTCGGGTTCAATACTGATCAGGTGCATACCGGGGGCAACTGATCAATGTTTTCTCTTACACCAATGTTTCTTTCTCGTTCTCTCTCTCTCTCTCAAATTAATAAAACATAACTTCAAAGTGAGGATTAAAAAAAAAATTGGACAAAGGACTTGAATAAACGGCCAACGTGTACATGAAAAAGTGCTCAATATCACTAAATACGAGGGAAATGCAAATCAAAACCACAATGAGATAGCACATCACATCCTATGTCTATCATCAATAAAGAGGAGATAAGTTTGGAAAGGACGTGGAGAAAAGGAAACCCTGTACACTATTAGTGGGAATGTAAACTGGTGCAGCCACTACAAAACAGTACATAGGTTCCTTAAAATATTAAAAATAGAACTACCTAGCCAAACCGGTTTGGCTCAGTGGATGGAGCGTCGGCCTGCGGACTGAAGGGTCCCGGGTTCGATTCCGGTCAAGGGCATGTGCCTTGGTTGCGGGCACATCCCCAGGAGGGGGTGTGCAAGAGGCAGCTGATCGATGTTTCTCTCTCATCGATGT
>NW_005356635.1:4350056-4350614 GCF_000412655.1 Myotis brandtii
TGTTTCTCTCTCATCGATGTTTCTAACTCTCTATGCCTCTCCCTTCTTCTCTGTAAAAAATCAATAAAATATATTTAAAAAAAAATAATAATAATTTAAAGATTTAAAAAAAAATAGAACTACCATTTGATCAAGTCACCTCACTTCTGGGTATATATTTGAAATAAATGAAATCACTATCTCCAAGGAATATTTGCACCCCCATGTTCATTGCAGCATTATTTACAAGTAGAGGCCCAGTGCACGAAATTTGTGCACGAGGGGTGGTCCCCTCAGCCCAGCCTGTACCCTCTCCAATCTGGGACCTCTCAAGGGATGTCCGACTGCCAGTTTCCCTCTCACAATCCTGCACTACTGGCTCCTAATCGCTCACCGGCCTGCCTGACTGGTCGCCCCTAACTGCCCCTCCCCCGCTGCCAGCCAGGTCGCCCCCAACTGCCCCATCCCTGCTTGCCTGGTCGCTCCTAACTGCCCCTCCCCCGCCAGCCTGGTCACCCCTTACTGCCCCTCCCTGCTGGCCTGGTCACCCCCAATTGTCCCCCCACCAGCCTGGTCGCC
>NW_005356635.1:4351134-4358300 GCF_000412655.1 Myotis brandtii
GAATGAATGAATGAATGAATGAATGAAGAAAACATGGCACAAGCCCAGCCCACTGGCTCAGTGGTTGAGCATCAACCTGCAAACCAGGAGGTCACTGTTTGATTCCTGGCCAGGGTACATGTCCAATTGTGGGCTTGATCCCCAGTAGGGGGCTCGCAGGAGACAGCCAATCAATGATTCTCTCTCATTACTGATGTTTCTATCTCTCTCTCCCTCCCTCTCGGAAATCAATAAAAAAATTTTTTTTTAAAAACATGGTACATATGATACAATGAAATATTATTCAGCCAAAGAAAAAGGAAATACTGTCATTTGGAATACCATGGATGGACCTTGACCACATTACGCTAAGTGAAATAAATTAGAGAAACATGGCTATTTTAGATTCCACATATAAGATCTAAAAAAGTTGAACTCGCCCAATCAGTGTGGTTCGGTGGTTGACCATCAACATATGAACCAGGTCACAGTTCAATTCCTTGTCAGGGCACACACCTGGGTAGCCGTCTTGGTCCCCAGTAGGGGGTGTGCAGGAGGCAGCCAATCCATGAATTCCCTCTCATCACTGATGTTTCTATCTCTCTCCCTCTCCCTTCCTCTCTGAAATCAATAAAAATATTTTTTTTAAAGATAAAAAGTTGAACTCATAGACAGAGTAGATTGGTGGTGGCCAGGTGCTGAGGGTTGGGAAAATGGGAGATGCTGGTGAAAGGATGAAAACTTCCAGTTTTAAAATGAAAAAATTCGGGGAATCAAATGTACAGCGTGATGACTCTTATGAACAATACTGTACTGTATACTTAAAAGTTGCTGAGAATAGATATTAAATGTTCTCACCATAACAAAGATAATTATGTGAGATGATGATGTATTCACTAACCTTTTGTAGTAATTGTTTCACAACATACCTTGTGTGTGTGTGTGTGTGTGTGTGTGTGTGTGTGTATATATAAAATCATCACCTTCAGTATATACAATTTCTATTTGTCAATTACACTTCAATAAAACTGCAAAGGGGAAGGTGGATGGAACCACCATATTAACAGAAGAGCTTACAAATTCAGGTAAGATTGTTAAGTAGTTAAATACATTAAGTTCTAAGCTAAGGAACACATAAATATAAAGCAATGAAGGTACCACTTGATCCAGAGAAAGCAGGATTAGCAATTAAGTTATAGTAAAATAAAACCTCAGATGATAGCTTTTTTAACTACACTGTCATCAATGAAAAACACCAAACATCACCATCAGCCCAAGAAAAGGGCATCAAGTTTATATCTGACAAGGTGAGACAGTACAACTATCAATAGATCTCAACTTAAGAAAACTCACTTTTAATAAAGTGAGAAATTTAGTCTTTCTTAACAATTAATACTTCCTCTATATTTAGAATAAAAATTTCATGAAAGATTATGTCACTAAAAAGTAAGAAATTTTTTCAAAAGAAGAAAAATCTCTATAGCTAAATTCTTAAAAGAACTTATAAATTTCTAGATACCTTATCTTTACTAAGCATTCACCTTATCTAATATTTTCTTATTACTGTTCTTAGATTCACCAAATATTTTATTTTGCCACAACTGCTTTTTTTCTGTAAGAAATTTTAATGATGCTTCTATTATAAAAATAATCTAGATTACCTAAGTAACTATCTACCCTGAAACCAAGAAATGCCACCTGAGTTCAATGCCCAAGTTTGCATTGGTGTTTACAATGAAGTTGATTATCTAAAATAACAGTATCTAACTTTTAATACAATATTTTCAGAACTAGAGACCGAATTAAGTTGAAACTTCTTTTTTTTTATAGATGAACGGAAACACATGAAGCCCAGAGAGATCAAGAGACTTTTCCATGGTTACACATCCATGTATCATTTATTAATTCACTCAAATATTTATTGAATGCCCATTATGTGTCAAGCATTATATTAGGCAGTGGGTAGGTAGTGGTGAGTAACCTTTGTTAGGGCTGAGACTAGAATACAGACTTCATGACATGAGATCCTAGACCAGCCGTCACTTCCGCTAGATCCCAATAGAACAATTAGATAATACAAGATCTATCCTTCCCTGTGTCCAGGAACTAAGTTCTCTTTGACCACAATGCCACAATCAATTGCTCATATAGTTGGCCTCCTGGTGGCAGAGATCTCTGAGGTTCTTCCATGGTGAAGACATAGATTCTCCCTCAAGGAGACCTAAGCCTGTGGGTCACATTTGCTCTGGGAGTTCCAATCCTTCACCAACGGAAGCCTAAGAGCCCCAGCTAGAGAGTTGTGTCTATGTGCAGACAACACTATTGGTAGATTCCTACCAGTTACCCAGTTTTCTGGCTACTGTGCTCAGAAGCCTGACTCTATCCTCGGTTCTCCCAGTCCCATGTCTCAGATCTTTGCACCAAACTCCAGATGAAACTGGCCTATAACCTTGAAATTCAAAAAAAGACTTTAAAACTGTAACTTTCTTATTTTGAAAATGAAGCAGTTTACAAGACAAACAAAAAACACCATATTTTTATACATAAGTAAACTTTCTTCTCTATATTTGCCTTCAGACTCATAAAGAAAAACCAAGGAGCTTTTTTCCTATATAATTGTTTTCCTCAAAATAATTTTCTCTTTTAAAGACTATTTTTCTATTGATTTCAGAGAGGAAGGGGGAGGGAGAGATAGAAACATCAATGATGAGAGAGAATCACTGATTGGCTGCCTCCTGCACCCCCATCACTGGGAATCGAGCCCAGGCATGTGCCCTGACCTCCTGTTTCATAGGTCGATGCTCCACCACTGAGCCATGCTGGCTGGGCTCAAAACAATTTTTCTGTTTTGAAATAGCAATCAATACTGCTGACAGGATATAAAACATACATACTGTTTATCGAGGTGGGCAAAATGTTAAATTAAAGGCAAACATACTGGTACATGATAAGGAGCAGTAGTCATTCCATAGCAACTATCACACCCATATCTTTTAAGTTATTCCATTCTTTCTGGGTCAGTGAGTAAAACTATGACTTGTAGTATACGCCCAACAAATAAATATCTAAACATGCTAAAAATGTTGCAATAGCTGCCCATTCCTTTTGCCCCTGGGCCAAAGGTCCTTAAAAAGTACATTTAAACTTTGAAAAACATCTTAAATTTAAGTCATAATCACTTTGCAAATCTATTAATACAGAAATATCTTACTTATGGAGTCAATTTTGCAACTGCTCAATCTAAAATATTTTTCACAATACTTTTCTAAAAGAACTTGCATATAAATTAGGTGATCTGTGTATAATGAATAGAAAGTAAATTTAGCCGAAACCGGTTTGGCTCAGTGGATAGAGCGTCGGCCTGCGGACTGAAAGGTCCCAGGTTCGATTCCGGTCAAGGGCATGTACCTGGGTTGCGAGCACATCCCCAGTGGGAGATGTGCAGGAGGCAGCTGATCGATGTTTCTCTCTCATCGATGTTTCTAACTCTCTATCTCTCTCCCTTCCTCTCTGTAAAAAATCAATAAAATATATTTTTTTTTAAAAAAAAGGAAATTTAGGAAATACAGAAAAATCCTTTGTCCATGCTAACTATTTCAAATAGATTCTGTGCTTTTTAAAGTCCATCATGTTTTCAGTCTCCTAATTCATGGTGCCAACCAACCCACTTTTCCCTTTTCTTATTATTCTTTTTTATTGTTTTTAATCCTTACCCCAGGGAATTTTTCCCATTGATATTCAGAGACAGTGGGAAGGAAGGAGGAAGGGGGGAGAGAGTAAGGGAAACATCATGTGGGATATACCCATTGGCTGTCTCTAGCAAAAGCAAGTATTGAACAAATATTTATTGAAAAAATATTGAACGTAGAATAGAAAAGTTTGTTTTAAGCTATTTTGCACAATGATCTTTCTCCCTTCAATTCCACTTGTGTGTTGTATGCTCTTTTGTTCTATTAGCAATTAAAAATGTGTACAATTAACAGATGATCTATATTGAACTAAAGTTAGAGTACTCATAAGAAATATAAAATAAGGGAAAAAAGCAACTGAAAGGAAGGTAAAAATTAGTTATCTTTTGCGGGAAGCCATTCACTGCCGATACTATCATGAGAGTGCACCAAGGAACGCGGGAAGGCCGATGGACCTTGGGCATTAGCAGGGCTAATGCCAAGCACCATTGTTCTGTTGAGATAGTGGTGGTTGGAAGCAATTTCTTGATCTAATAGCCTCAAAGTAAATGTTTACTGAACCTTACTGATCTTTACTGATCTTTATTGATCTTAGAGAGGGTCTGTCTGCTACCTGTTTGCTGTGCTTTACTGAGGGCAAGATGTGTATCTAAAATTGAATAAAAAGCGGATAAGGCCAGGTTTCAGTGTGCCTCTCCAAGAGAGAGGTCTCCACCTGGCCCCCCATGCCTTCTAAATTCATATTTCTTGTATAGTATTTTCATTTGCGCATTGGCCCCTTCTTCAGATCCTGAACCCCCGCTGCAAAGGTTGCGGAAACTTTTTGCTAACAGCGATGATTACCAGGTGTACCGGTTAATAATGCAGATTTTTTTCAATACATGGAGTTACACATATGTTGATATATATGTGATTTGATATGTATGCTATTTTGTTGTATTGACAGCAAGCTTCAAAACTTCATATGTCAAATTTTATGAAGGTGTTAACATCATAGATATTTTTACGCTTAAAAAGGTCAAATTTCGTGCCAAAAAGCGAGCATTTGCAGGAAATTTTTAAAAAATATATATTTTTTATTTATTTATTTTTTACAGAGAGGAAGGGAGAGGGATAGAGAGTTAGAAACATGGATGAGAGACCCTTGAGTCCGCAGGCCAACGCTCTATCCACTGAGCCAAACCAGTTGGAAGTTTTAATTCATTACTTTATTTGGAAGAAAAGTGCTGCTGAGAGTTATCGTATACTTCGGGAAGCTTATGCTGAATATGCTCCATCTCAAGATACTTGTGAACACTGTTTTAAACACTTTAAAAGTGATGATTTCGATGCGAAAGACAATGAACGTCCAGGTCAACCGTAAAAGTTTGAAGACAAACTATTACAAGCATTAGTGGATGAAGATGCATGTCAAACTCAAAAACAACTTGCAGAAAGATTAAACGTTGCTCAGCAAACAATTTCCGATCGTTTACAAGCAATGGCAAAGATTTTAAAGGAAGGAAAATGGGTGCCCCATCAACTGAACGAAAGACAAATGGAAAACCGAAAAGTCATCAGTAAAATGTTGCTTCAACGGCACAAAAGAAAGTCTTTTTTGCATCAAGTTGTGACTGGCGATGAAAAGTGGATTTATTTTGAGAATCCCAAACGCACAAAATCATGAGTTGATCCAGGTCAACCATGAACACCGACTGCAAGGCCAAATTGCTTCGGAAAGAAGACAATGCACTGTTTGGTGGGATCAGGAATGTGTGGCATATTATGAGCTTCTAAAACCAGGTGAAA
This sequence comes from Myotis brandtii, assembly GCF_000412655.1. Taxonomy (NCBI): domain Eukaryota; kingdom Metazoa; phylum Chordata; class Mammalia; order Chiroptera; family Vespertilionidae; genus Myotis; species Myotis brandtii. The sequence goes on from NW_005356635.1 coordinate 4,356,591, forward strand.
CCATTAATACTGATCGCTACTTACAACAAATAATCAATTTGAATCACGCTTTGATCATAAATGACCAGAATGGGCCAGAAGACACAGCAAAGTAATTTTGCTTCATGATAACGCACCATCACACCCTTCAAAACCAGCTAAAGATGCATTTATACTTCTTGCCTGGGAAGTATTAACCCACCCACTATATTCACCAGACCTTGCTCCTTCAGATTACCACTTGTTTCCATCGATGGCACACACACTTTCTGAGCAGCACTTCAAAACGTATGAAGAAGATGATGGCAGCATAGGTAAACACCTGAACTTGCTGCCTCGCACAACCACATCAAAACTACAACTAAAAGACAAAACAGATATCATCCAGAACCACAGGACGGCTGGCTGAGTGGAAGTTATACAACTAGAAGGGAAAAGCACACTGAGACTGGGAGGAGGTGCTGAGGTGCGGAAGTGCGCGGAAACGGGCTGGCAACTGGGTATGCTGTTGTCTTTTTCAATAGGGAGGGAGATACAAGCTCCCAACTGCTCTGAAGTCCAGTTCTAGGCAAGACTCTGGGGACCCAGACTCACCCAGGGAGAAACTGGACTGTCTGGCATCAGGCCGGAACACAAGGGCAGCTTTCTCTCAGAGGTGCTTGCAGTGTTCATTGTTCCTGCACGGTGCTGCAGGACACAGAGACCCAGGGACCTCCTCGGAGCAGGGCTGACGGGCAGCCATTGCTGTTTGCTCTGCCCTGGTGATTCCCGTGACTCCGCCCCACCCAATTTACAACCCTACCCAAGCTGTGCGCAGAGGCTTTTTCATATGAATGGCCTGGCCTTTTGCAATCTAAAACCTAATAAGCTGCAGCTGGGTCAGAGAGCCCCAGAGCTTCCAAAAGAAGGCCCAAGGCTCGACAGCAGCCTGCACTGCTTCACAGCTGGGCCTCATCTGGGCACCTCCAAAGCCCAAACAAAGAGGAGAAATCTGCAGGTCTCTCTGTAGCTCCTGCTGGGTGGCCTCAGGCAGTGGCTGATTTTGCACCTCCTTGGAGATCCAAGAGCCAGCGTACCCAGTGGTCAGAGTGAGAGCACACCAGATTAAAACTCTTCACTTCCTTAAGAGACACACTCATAGAGGGCAGACTCAGTGAGCACCAAAGCCCCACTGAAGCAAGTCCTGCCCCATAAGGGTGTCTCCAGCACAGCAGTTCTCCCATTGTAGACACAACTGGTTCTCACAGCCCATTGGCCTGGAGGTCAATTCCTCCCAGTGATACCAACTACAATCAAGGCTTAACTACAACAAGACTGTGCACACAGTCCACAAAGGGGTGCACCAACAGTGTCCATCTCAGGTAATTAGGGAGGCTGAGCCACTGGACCCTATAGGACACCTAGCACAGAAAGCCACTCTATCAACACAGGGAAGCAGCCAAAATGCGGAGACAAAGAAACAGGTCACAAATGACAGAAATGGAGGAAAGCAAACTACTGGATATAGAGTTCAAAACCACGGTTAGCCGAAACCGGTTTGGCTCAGTGGATAGAGCAGGGGTGGGCAAACTTTTTGACTTGAGGGCCACAATGGGTTCTTAAACTGGACCGGAGGGCTGGAACAAAAGCATGGATGGAGTGTTTGTGTGAACTAATATAAATTCAAAGTAAACATCATTACATAAAAGGGTACGGTCTTTTTTTTTTTAGTTTTATTCATTTCAAATGGGC
>NW_005356635.1:4358686-4365056 GCF_000412655.1 Myotis brandtii
CACAAATGACAGAAATGGAGGAAAGCAAACTACTAGATATAGAGTTCAAAACCATGGTTATAAGGTTTTTCAAGAATTTTCTAGAAACCGCCGATAAACTCAATGAGACCCTTAAGAAATCTAGTGAGACCCTCGATGTTGTGATAAAGGACCAACTAGAAATTAAGCATACACTGACTGAAATAAAGAATATTATACAGACTCCCAACAGCAGACCAGAGGATCGCAAGAATCAAGTCAAAGATTTGAAATACGAAGAAGCAAAAAACACCCAACCGGAAAAGCAAAATGAAAAAAGAATCCAAAAATACGAAGATAGTGTAAGGAGCCTCTGGGACAACTTCAAGCGTACCAACATCAGAATTATAGGGGTACCAGAAGAAGAGAGAGGGCAAGATATTGAAAACCTATTTGAAGAAATAATGACAGAAAACTTCCCCCACCTGGTGAAAGAAATAGACTTACAAGTCCAGGAAGCGCAGAGAACCCCAAACAAAAGGAATCCAAAGAGGACCACACCAAGACACATCATAATTAAAATGCCAAGAGCAAAAGACAAAGAGAGAATCTTAAAAGCAGCAAGAGAAAAACAGTCACTTACCTACATGGGAGTACCCATACGACTGTCAGCTGATTTCTCAATAGAAACTATGCAGGCCAGAAGGGAGTGGCAAGAAATATTCAAAGTGATGAATAGCAAGAACCTACAACCAAGATTACTCTATGCAACAAAGCTATCATTTAGAATTGAAGGTCAGATAAAGAGCTTCACAGATAAGAAAAAGCTAAAGGAGTTCATCACCACCAAACCAGTATTGTATGAAATGCTGAAGGGTATTCTTTAAGAAGAGGAAGAAAAAGGTAAAGATAAAAATTATGAACAACAAAGTGACAACAAATACATATCTATCAACAAGTGAATCTAAAAATCAAGTGAATAAAAAATCTGACGAACAGAATAAACTGGTGAATAGAACAGAATCAGGGGCATAGAAAGGGAGTGGACTGACAATTCGAAGCAGGGAAAGGGGTGTGGGGGTGCGGGAAGAGATTGAACAAAAAATCCTACACCTATGGACGAGGACAGTGGGGGGTAAGGGCATGGGATGGGGTGGGAACTAGGTGGAGAGGAGCTATGGGGGTGGGGGGGAAGAGGAACAACCGTAATAATCTGAACAATAAAGTTTTTTTTTAAAAAAAGTATGAAGAAGTGGAAAATTGGGTCTCTGAATGGTTTGCCTCTAAACAAGAAAAGTTCTATTGGGACAGTATCCACAAATTACCTGAAAGATGGGGGGAATGTGTAGCTATCGATGGACATTTGAATAAAGCACTTTTGATGTTTCTCTTGAAATTATCCTGTTTTCTTGGATTACAAAATCCGAATTATTAATCAGTACACCTGGTAGTGAATGAGTGCATTTTACAGCACTCAGATTTCAAATAGAATTAAAAGAATTTTCACATATTAATCCTCAATTGTCTTAGCTTCCTCTCCTTTCCCAAACAATCTTGCAAATGAATGTCCAAAAGTTTCTACCAAAACCAATATTCACCTTACTACATATAGATTAATCTCTGGGGGGAAGTAACAAACAAGCTAAATTTACTTGTATTTAATAGGGCAATTAATAACCCCCCAGCGGTGTCAGTATTACCTCCTGACAAACTCCAGGTCTCAGTGCCCCCCAGAGAAGAGAGGTGACAAATGTGAGGGCACTAGGCCTTTCTTCTCGCCAGGGTCTGAGAGGTTCTTTCCACAGACCATCTCCTTAATCTATTCTAGGTCCCAGGAAGGGGGGAAAGAGTGGGTTCTTGGTACTGACCACTTGATCCTGTGGTTCACCTTAGGCCAGTGATGGCGAACCTATGACAAGCGTGTCAGAGGTGACACGTGAACTCATTTTTTTGGTTGATTTTTCTTTGTTAAATGGCATTTAAATATATAAAATAAATATCAATCTTTGTTTTACTATGGTTGCAAATATCAAAAAATTTCTATATGTGACACGGCACCAGAGTTAAGGTTTTTCAAAATGCTGACACACCGAGCTCAAAAGGTTCGCCATCACTGCCTTAGGCCATGCCGCTGCCTGACTGTTCCCTCCCAGGGACTGACTCCTAGCCTGAGTTCCCCTTGGCAGATGGGCTCTCGCATAGGGTTCTGCACTTGCTAAGGTTCCCCATCAAAGGGGCCAGGAAGGAATATGACAACACCTCCCCTACATGAAGGTATTGGCCCAGCCACAGGGAATTCCTTGCCCTGATCCCTTCCCACACGGAGAAATAGCTCTCAATTTTTAAATTTTTGTTTGAAATGAAGTCCTTAGTTAGCCATGAAAAACAAAAACAAACCTAAAGAACTTTTGTATTTAATATGCTCAGGGTGACTGCAAATGAAAACTCTTATTAGACTTTTGGGACAAGTTTGTTCTAACAGCAAAAAAAGAAACAAAAATTAAGTGTCAAAAGTTCAAATGAAGTACTTAAGTTTTTTTTTAAAGTTTAATTTGAAGGACTGAATGCTCTCTCTTTACATTTTCCAAATTTTAAATACTTTGTTATGAATATCCTTAGTGGAGGTACACTTTTTATTGTGACAAGTAGTCCAATACAAGCCACTATAAAAGCGAAGTATTTCTGTGAAAAGCACAAGTGAAACCAAGAGATACAAAAGTAAAAAAATTACATAAGGTAGAAACTGCAGTCTTTTTTAAACTACTCAAATCCAAAAGCATCACATTTAAACCTTAACAACATTGCAATATTTATAGTTTGGTAATATGACTGACAGCTTCTAATTTAAAAAATATATATATTTTTTTGGGGGCGGGGATCAGAATGGTCAAGCCGTAACTCCCATTTGCAGCATTATATGAAATATGTTATGTGCTGGGCACATAGTAAACAGACAACTTTTTCTCTCTTTTTGACTTATAAACAGAAATATATTTCTCCCAGTTCTGGAGACTGGGAAACCCAAGGTCAAGGTGCAGGCCGGTTCACTGCCTGATGAGGGCCAGTTTCCTGGTTCATAGATGGCCATCGTTTTGCTGTATACTCATATGGTGCAAGTGGGCTGCTGCTTTTTTTTTTTTTTATAAAAAAAAATCAAGATTTTTAGTTTTCACTACAAAAATAAAGTCTCATATTCTTATTTTTTGATTCTTAAAAGTCACTTACTGATGGTTTTTTTTAATTTTAAAGATTTGCTTAGTCTTTTAGTTAAAGACTAAGCAAAAAACTAGTTTGATAAACAGAAAATCTAAACTTTTAGTACACTTATGTTAATACGTAAAGTTGGGAAAAGCTGATTTAAAAAACATTTTGGCCAACACTAATTTTGCAAAGTATCAGGACTCTGAAGATTTACTAAGCTGAACATCCTATCCTTAAAAAAGTCACCTTTTTGCGATACAGAATTCTAATTTCTGCGTTTTTACAATTTTTATTTGTTTATTTAATCTGTCTTTCAAACCTCCGACCCCATTTACCTTATTATACTGCATTACTGCTCTGCTTCTAATACATAACTAGGTAACAACAAAATCACTTAAAGCACAATGTCGAAAACTGCTGGGATTTTGTTTTTTGGGTGTTTTTTTTTTCTATTTCTCTGAATGCACAAGAGAAAACCTGAAAGGTACAAAGGCAACTCGTGGGAGGCGGGTGTAGGGAAAATGAGGGTGAAGATCCAGATGTCCCGGAGAGAACGGTTGTCAGAAGAGCAACTACTGCTGTTTCACACTGGAAATTGCCAACTGAGAATCAGCCTCCCCGCCCGCTCCACGCCCTCCGGCTGCCGGGAGCCCTACTCCCTCGCTCCACACACTCCGGCAGGTAAAGGCGTCTATCGCTCGCGGGTCTCCTCCAACGACCCGAATTAACCTTCACCGAGCGGGGCAATGGGCTGCCCGGCATAACCCTGGGAAAAGGCGGAGGAAGAGAACTGGGTGGCGAGCGCTAGGAGCGCCTCCGCCAAGGCCACGCCGACTCATGCCCAGCTCCGCAGGCAGCAGGGGCCGCCATGGCGGGACACCGCCGACCGGTCCTCGGTACTGACAAGTGTCCCCACGTCCTCGCCTTTCAGTATCTAACCTTCTCATGCCCTCCCTTCCGCATTCCCACCATTCTAGGAACCAAAAAGGAAGTGAGCAGTTGTGCTTGGAGGGAAGGAGGGAGGCTTGGCGTCCTGGGAAGGGCCCCGGAGAAGGCAGGCTGAGGAAGGCTGCTGGCGCTGTTCTTCCCACCCAGGGGAGGGTCAGCCCGCTAGGCCGCGAAGCCGGGGACTCGCGTAGCGAGAGACACCGAGCAGAGGCGCTGCGGGGCGACGCACGTACTCACCAAATCTGGAACTTGAGCAGCGGGCCAGTGGCGTACTGCATCTTTAATCTCTTGCTAGGCACGCCGCCCAGGTTGGCCGAAACGTCGCTCCGGACCAGCGCGGACGCCGCCACCAGGAGTAATAGCAAAAGCTTCATCTTCCTCGAGCCAGCCACTTCAGCCGCACTCAGACTAAGCCTGCAGCCAGCCAAGGCCCAGCGGGAGCCGGGAGCCGCGCCCACAGCGCAGGCGCGGTCCGCCAAATTCGGGGAGGGAGGCAGGAATGCGCCTGCGCGGCCCGATTCCTGCGCATGCGCCCGGACGGGGAATGACTTGTTTCACTGTCCGGCACCACCATCTTGGTTGTGTGCGTAGACTCTGGGGTGAAAAGAGAGAAGCAGGGAGGGGAAGGATCAGCTGGTGGGATGTCCCAGTAGCCTATTAACTGTAGCTCCTGGCACACCTGGGTTCTACACACAGTTTCTTACTGGACAGACTTGATTCAAGTGTGGGAGAGAAAAGAGAAAGCCCAGGCCCTCCTAACCGGAATGCATAACAGTTCTGGGGTGTCTTGCTATGGACTTTTATTTGATCTTATAATATTGCTCTCTCGAAAAATAATTTTTTTAAAAAAGAACTTTGGAAAATTTCAATTGTATACAAGAACAAAATGACCTTAATGACCTTTAACAATTAATGGTATTTTTAATATCTTGATTGTCTATAGCTCTAACTTCTCCCCCCAGGGAAGCAAATATCAAACATCATATCATTTCATCCATAGATATTTAAGCATGTACTTATAAAAGAAAGAAGAAAGAAAGAAAGACATAGTCTTTAAAAATAAAAACCTGACCACAATTACCATTATCCCACCTTAAAAAAAGTTATTGTTTTTGAAAGATCAGACGGAGACCTAAAACCAGGACTACAGGCTTTATTAGAGGAGAAGCACCTGCCGGGCTGTCTCGCAAGGGGAGGACAGCAACACGTGCAGGGGTGGGCACGCCTTTTGAGGGGCGGAATGGGAGGGGGGTGGGGGGACTTAGTGTACTCGGCGCACACTGATTGGTGGCTTACTGTATTGTCCATATAGGACAAGGGCTTAGGGTATTTGGCAAGTGTGGATTGGTGGTCTAATGTATAGTCCATATAAGGTACCTGGTTAGTCACTCAGGTATTTCTGGGCTGCAGGTTACGTCATACCCAGCCCGCCAGTTGGGGGAAGGGAGGATCTATCATTCCAGGCTTTTGGTAGTATTAAAAAAAATTGAGAGTCCAGGCAAGGTCAGGGGGCGAAGGTCTGTCTTCCATAGCTACTTCCTGCTGAGAGGGGACGTCGTCAGGGGCATCTACCCGGGGTCTCAAAGATTCCAGTGACATAGGTGTCTCTAGGTTCTGAATTCAAGGCCAGATAGATCTCTCCCACCTTCTGGTTGGCGAACGCCTGTATTCTGTTCTGCAAAAAACTAGTAAAACAGCACATGAGACAGGGGCCAAAGAGCAAAATTAAAAGAATAAATACCAGAGGGCCTAATAGTGGGAGGAGCCATGGAGTAAGTGAGCCAAAGATGGCATAACCCCCTTCTAGCTGGTTATGTCGTCTTTGGTCAATCCTGTCCCGGAGGGATTTAATGTGATCTTTGACAATTCCTGATTCATTTACAAAGTAGCAGCATTCTTCCCCAAGAAAGACATAGGTACCTCCTTTTTCTGGTGTCAAGAGATCTAAAGCACGCGGGTTCTGTAGGGCTACTGCTGCTAAGGAGTCTACCTGCCTTTGAAGGGATTCAAGGGAATTGCTAATGATGGAGATATCTTCTGAAAATTTAGCAGACAATTTGTGGTAGAAATGAACAGACCACAATTACCATTATCCCACCTTAAAAAAAGTTATTGTTTTTGAAAGATCAGACGGAGACCTAAAACCAGGACTACAGGCTTTATTAGAGGAGAAGCACCTGCCGGGCTGTCTCGCAAGGGGAGAACAGCAGCACGTGCAGGGGTGGGCACGCCTTTTGAGGGGCGGAATGGGAAGGGGTGGGGG
>NW_005356635.1:4365137-4365506 GCF_000412655.1 Myotis brandtii
TAAGGTGTAGTATTAGTTGAGGTAGTGGTTTGAGAGGTATTTGTTAAACAGGTAGTGTTTTCCGTATTAAAGAGAGAGATGTTGTATAGGGTGCGTTGAAGTCTGGTATAGGTGAGAGTTAAGTTAGTGGACCAATAGGTTGGGATTGAAGTGGCTATGATGAGGGTTCGAGCCAGTGACAGACAAATCCAGCAGGATGTAGAGAAGGAGGGATTGATGTTAGAGAGTAGATGGAAAGTTGTGTTGATGAAGGTGGGCAAAGGAGTAGGTCCAAGGTTTGCAGGGCGAGAGAGAATGTCCTTTAGTGAGGGAGGGATAGGTCGGGATTAATAAAGACAATTATAGTAGAATTGATGACTCCCTCAACAT
>NW_005356635.1:4365829-4367742 GCF_000412655.1 Myotis brandtii
CCATTAAGTATTTCTCTTACTTTCAAGAAAGTATACATACTAAGAGCAGGCGAATTAAAACATGTAACCCAGCAATGCTCCAAAGTCTTTAAGTTAATAAAGACTTTGGAAAATTATGTATAGGTATATGAGGCTGGAGAAAATGCAGGAGGAGGAGGCAGGCCCTGCAATCTGTTCTCAGGCCTCTAGCCGCTTGGATTTTAAAACTGCCACATTTTTCCTAGAGATAACGATCTCAGTTTCTGATAGTAGCCTGACTGTTGAGTAAACCTGCCCGGTCAACAGTCAAGGAAGTTGTTCTTTGGGAAGAGTGGAATGGGCGAGGGGAGCAGGGTGAGAAGACACTGAGGTCAGAGCAATTTTCAGAGCATTAAAGGGGTGAGAATGTTGGCCTTGGGATCTAAAGGCTCAGTGAGAGGGTCCCTTTGCCATGTCATGTCATAGAGGAGCTTTGCAAGAAGAACCTGGAGGCGAGAGTACCTTATGAGCCTGAGAAAGGAGAAAATTTCTTCAGAGGAGGGGACAGTCTTAGATGAGATAAGGAGATAAGGCGTTTACAGTCCCAGGAATGGCTCGGCCTTGTGGGGTGAGACAGTGAAATTGAGGTAGGTGACTGTGGTTTGGGACAACTGGGCTTAATGAGGGGGTGGCCTTCCCTTCCACACCTTGGGCAGGGCCCAGGTGGGGGTCTCGGGTTTAAGCAGGACTTGGCTCACTGTCTTTCCTTGCTGCTTTTGAGGCATGGGCCAGGAGGAGGCTTAGCCCCTGACTTACCCGCGGTTGGAGGACCGGCACTTCGTTTAGGGTTTGAAAGCGGTGGCTAGGAGCTGGAAGGCCTCCTAATGGGCCTCAGCCTTGGCCTGATCTCGTCTTTGATTTTGGATATGGGTTTTCCTCGTCTCTGTTACTAAAGACCTTAAAGGTCAGGTTAACGAGGACTTTTTGAGGGGTTTGTGGAAGTTTGCTGTGCATGTCAGGGGAGTAAAGGTGGTCAGGTCAGTGGAAAAAGAAACCTGAGATGCCTCTCAATCTGTGTGAGGCTTGACATAGAGAATGGGACATTTACTCAGACTATGCCCTCAGTTCCTGCTGCCTTCCTCGGGTAGAATGGACGCGGGAATAGAAGAGGCTGTTGAGGAAGGCAGTCTGTGGGTGACCTGAGTATGAGTGTTAGATGGGAAAGGCTGTTTTAGAGCTCACGTTCTCAGGATTTGGGCTTTCAGGGATTGGGGAGAAGGTAGCTGCCGGTTAGGAGGGTCTGAAGAGAAAGAGCCGAGGTGTTTTTCGATTTGAGAAAGATCAGAGAGTGAGAGGGGAATGGCTACCCGGGTAATACCCTCCCCCCTGCGACTTTCAAGCAAAGGGAACTGGCCAGCCACCTGAATTCGGTTGCTGGAGGTCACGGGGGCCAGAGATTCGGCAGAGAGCGCACAGGAGCAGGCGGGCAGTTAGAGGTCTCAGAGCGCATGGGATAAAGGTTTCTACGGCAGGGCTGTAAGGGTCAGAAGACAGAGAAAGGAGCTAAGAATCAGTTTGAGAGGGCAAAGACGACTTTGCGAGGAGGATCTGATGAGTGGAACATGAGAAGTAAAGCGAGGAGCGAGAGCAGAGGGAAAAAGAAGCCTGTTCGTAGGGATTTCGAAAGCTTTCCCTGTCCGGTGGCAAAAATCTAGATCTCGGAGGATATTGGAATCAAAAGTGCCATTTTCGGGCCACTGAGAGCCATTGTTGAGTTTATATTGTGGCCAGGCAGTGTTACAGGGGAAAAAAAAAAAAACAACAAAAAAAATGAGCTTCTTTGGTTTGATGTAGCCAGAAAGACCCAGGGTCAAGAGATTGGCGAGGAGACACCCTAAGGGTGTGTTTCGAGGGGGTTTGGACTGAGAGGTCCCTATGACCGGAGGGAAGGGCGA